>NC_028451.1:17118732-17124815 GCF_000263155.2 Setaria italica
TCCGGCCATGTGTGCTCTGCCTCGGCTGCCCGGAACGCGCAACATTGAGGCGAAAACAAGGGGGCCAATCACAACGGCACGAGCGGACATGCGGGCTGCGGCGACGCAGCTGTGCGATGCACACTGGTAGAGAATTGACCTTTAGTCCCGGTTGGTAGGGTGCATATCTTTTGGATATCCATCCGGGATAAACCAACCGGGACAAAAGGGGGGTCTTTAGTTCCGGGTCTTTTAACCGGGAGTAAAGGACCCCCTTTAGTCCCGGTTGGTGTCACCAACCGGGACTAAAGGGCCTGCCACGCCAGGCGCGGGACAGGCCCTTTAGTCCCGGTTGATAAATCCAACCGGGACTAAAGGGGGTCCCTTTAGTCCCGGTTGGATTTCCCAACTAGGACTAAAGGGGTCCCCTTTAGTCCCGGCTCGATTCCAACCGGGACTAAATGGCGCTTGCATGGCACTGCCGTGACGCCTGAATTTTTCATGCATGCATCACGTATACGTATAGTAGTACCGCGGCCCTTTTAATTTGTTAACCTTGTAGTTGAGATTTTTTTAGAACGAAATCAACTAGTATTTAAACGAATGGGATTTGTAATTATACAATTACTATATATATACACAATCCTTATACACAATTCATATACACAATTCAACTAGCTTAGTACAAATCGATCATAATTAGCGCGTATTATATATACAAATAAATCAAAGTATCTTTCTACGATCTTTCCGTCGTGGTGTTGCTGATCGGAGTGTCTAATTGTCATCCATCGTAATAAAATTCTCCTCTTGGATTTACCACCTCGTCCATTATGAATCCAATGAGACCTTCACATATTGCCGCTACTCTTTCTTCCTTCAAGAGTCCTTGTTGAATATTTAACATCTATAATTTGGAAATTTGTGAATTTTACATGAACAAATACATATAAGGAGCTAGAAAATAATTAACTAGTAAATATTTATTTTACGTACTTTAAAGTTGTGCGGCGTCATCTTCGGTCCCTTGGGTCCCAAAAAACTGTGCATGTGCTCACAGATGTAGTAGCCACATAGATTATTCCCGGGTTCCTGTCTTAAGCACTTCAGTGCGGAAAAAAATAAGTTATGAACTATTCGTGTTATACAATGTAATAAATGTGCAGACTTCATACGTACCGGGAAGTCTGTGTTCCATGTAAGATTTTCTTTGAATGGACCTTTGTTGTCCTTATGAATTGTTTCCATGCGCTGCGGATTAGAATAATGAATGACATAGTGTAACAGGGATAAAATTTAGGAAATAAATTTTTGCATAGAGATAAAGGTCCAGAATTATTACAAGCCTAGCATGTCTTGCAATTCTTGGTAGTCCACCGGATCTTTCCTTAACGAATCAAAGACAGTGACGTGGCTTCTTTCAGGCTCAATTATAATAAGTATCCAGTGGAAGCTGCGTGCGTAAAATGTTCATGCATATTAGAGCTAACTAACATGTAGAGATAAGGAAAAAGACATCGAAAGTAGACGGTATACACACACTTACTTGAAGTTGTATGGAAGTAGTATGAAATCCTTGAATGTTTGTTTGTGTAGGAAATTGTATATTTCCGCAAAGGTTTTTTCCGGCGCTAATTGTATCTGTTGTTGGTTAACTACAGATGGATCCATGAAGCCTACATGTAGGTACGCCTCTCAGCGGCATGTCTGAATTAGCATCCTACATGAAATGGAAGATGAAGTTAGTACGGTGACGCACGCCAAAATTTACATGTAGAGATAATAAACAGACACTTACAGAATCCAAGCGCTAATCAGAGAGACGTCCAGGGCATCATGATGGTACACTTCATATATATCCTTGAAGTCTAGCCACAGCACTTTCTCCCCTTCACCGTGAAAATCTATCGGTTTTACCTTCATGCCGATCATCTCCCTCGAGTTGGCGGATGCCGTCATGTACCATTGATGGAATTCGTACATCTTTGTTGATAGCTTCCGTAGCATTGAAGGCTTTACTAGAGGTTTGCCTAGCTCATAAGGCCATCTCGGCTCAGGGGGCGGTGCAGTTGGCGTCTTGACTTGCCCTATGCATTCATCAAGTCCCAGACCTGTTTCTTCCATGAACTTCAATATATTTGCTTGTTGATCCAAGGGCATTGCTTTTACCCGTTGAGCATCTTTTTTTGATAAATGGCTGAGGTCGGGGACTGGACCGCTGGAGGATGATTTTCCTTTTCTTTTATCCTTTTCATCAGCCTTTACTAGAGCCCGTTCATAGTTTGACAAGAGTGGTATCCTTTTCTTAGCTCCTTCCTCCATCCTGATAAAAAAGTTTAAATCTCACCGACTTACTGGCAGTGGCTCCATCTCCCTTGCCTTTTTTAATTCGGCTTGTTTCTTGAACCACTCACTGGCCTCTCGTTGGATTTCTGCCCACTGTTCCGCATGAGACATTGCCTCAAAGCGTTCCTTGCGAGCCACTTCAGGGTCGACCTTTGTTTTCTTCTTTCTCTGCTATCTTTGCTTGGGAGGCGGTGCTCGTGACTTCTTGAGTGGTGCTGCAGGTTCCTTCGAGGGGGCCGCTCTTGGTGCCGGCGACGGTGATCGGGGAGGGGTGTTGTTATTGTCGTCGTCGCTCCCAGCACCAGGATGTGGTGGAGATGGAGACCTTGATATAGATGGAAGAGACGGTCCTAGAGCAGGAGATGCCGGTCTCGAGGTATGAGGAGAAGGTCGCTGCTCGGGATCTACGGGGAGCGGTCTTGAGGTCTGAGGAGATGGCTCCGTGCGGGGCATAATGATGTAGCGTTTCTTCCATAGAATGATCCCATGAAGCGCATCTGCCAATGTCTTTTCCCCGTCGCCTCCCGGGAAGTCGAGCTCTAGACCTTCATACTGGGCATCTACTATTTGCTCGACGCAGACGCTGGCGTAGCCTGTTGGAATGTCCATGCCATGACTGCTCTGCCCTGCCAGGGTTGGTAACGCACTCCCGTACGCTACCTGTACATATAGCAGAAGTAAACAAGTTGAACTCCGATCTCGAGGCCTGGATCAATTGACAAGATTGCATAAATATTATGTATAAGTATACCTTAATAGTGAGGTTGCCGACCGGTGCATGCAGCTCACATGAGGTCCGTTGCATGATGGCATCCACGGGGAACCGTTGCTCCTCCACGGGTAACCTGGGTGTCTGCGCATCGGGGACCCCTGTAGAAGCACAACTGCTCCCGAGGCGTTGAGAAGGGCTGGCGGTGTGAGGATTCGGCATTGCTCCAGATTGCGCCAACTCCGCAACTGCGTCAGCCACCCGCCGATTGATTTCATCCATCATTCTTTGTTCTAGCATCTGCCGCCAGCTCTCCTCCATCTGTTCCTTTCTTCGCTTCCGGCTTCTGTAAGAGGCGCTGTCGCCTCGGAAAGCGAACTTCCACGGAACCACCCCGAACCCCCGGCAACGTCCTGGGTGCTCTGGATTACCGAGGGCCAATGTGAGCTCATCATTTTCTCGGTCCACCCTCAACCTCCCAGCCTTGGAATCTTCAATGTTCTTCATGAGATGTTCGGCCTTCTCACGTATTGTGTCATTGAAAATCAGCGTCCCATCCTCTTGGCTTAGGGAGCCTCCATGAGCGTAGTACCAGTTCTTTGATCATTCGGGCCATTCAATAGTTGCAGGTATGATTCCCCGTTCGATCAGATCTTGTTCCATCTTCCTCCACTTGGGAATTGCTGAGCCATACCCACCTCGCCCCAAATGATGGTGGTAGCCCTTCTGACTAGCATTTGCAACGTTGGTCGTGATCTTTTTCACACCTTCTTCACTCCTCTTGTATTCAACAAATGCATCCCAGTGGTCCCTCAACTTTGGCCACGCGTTGAAGTCTGGAGTTTTGCCCTTCTTGATGTAGTGGGTGTCCAGCATCTTCTTGAATGTCTGGAATTGAGTAGCCATCTTCTTAAGCGTCCACGCTTTGACATCCTTCTCGCTATATCCTTCGGGGAATGTGAAATGTCTCTTCACGTCTTCCCACAGCATATTCTTTTCTGTCTCTGGAAGGGCGTACGGATTATCGCTTCTGCCCTTCCATTCTCTGATGCTGATAGGCACGTTGTCCCGGATGATTGCCCCGATTTTACTAACGTACTTCTTTGCTACTTTCTCGGGAGCAACCGGCCTGCCCTCTTCTGTAACTTCGGTGATGACAAGCCTCCCTTCCATCACCTTTGTACGACCTCGGGTCTTCTGCCCTTGTGTCGATCCGGAGGGCTAACAGTTCAAGATTCGTTAATTAGTACGTAGTAGTAGCGGTGGTGTGAAACAATACAAGAATGGTTGTATATACCTCGCCGGAACCTTCCGCCACGGCAAGTTGTTGTTGCGGCTGTTGCTCTTCATTCCCATCGGCGGACATGTTGAGGAACATGTCCGCCTGGGTGCCCTCTTCATCCGTGTATGATAGTGGAACGTTGTCGCCACTACCATCACCAGCGATTATCTGCTCCATGATATACCTTGCGGTCTCATCGTCTGCCATTTCAACTATTGCTGGAAACATACATGGAATCATACATGACAGTCATAGAAATCGTCTTAATACAAATTTGTACAAAGTCCTACAAAGTCCGGAATCATACATGTATATAATGAAAATCATAAAATAATATGAATTGTACAAAGTCTGGAATATTTATACAAATTTCTATGAATTTTGACAAATTTCTACAAATTTCTACGAATTTTGACAAATTTCTACAAATTTCTATGAATTTCTACAAATTTCTATGAATTTCTATGAATTTCTATGAATTTCTATGAATTTATACAAATTTCTATGAATTTCTATGAATTTATACAAATTTCTATGAATTTTGACAAATTTCTACAAATTTTTTATGAATTTCTACGAATTTCTACAAATTTCTATGAATTTTGACGAATTTTACGAATTTGTATGAATTTCTACAAATTTCTACGAATTTCTATGAATTTCTACGAATTTCTATGAATTTCTACAAATTTTTACGAATTTCTATGAATTTCTACAAATTTCTACGAATTTCTACGAATTTTGACGAATTTCTACGAATTTTGACGAATTTCTACGGCGGCGATAAGGGCGGCGGAGGCGGGACGGCGGCGGTCAGGGCGGCGGTACGACAGCGGTACGGCGGAGGCGGTTCACCGGAACCACGGGCGGTGCCTACTACGTGGTGATGGGCGGCGGGACGGCAGCGATCACGGCGGCTACTCGGCGGCGATCACGACGGCTACAAGGCGGCGATCACGGTGGCTACTCGGCGGGACGGCGGCGATCACGACGGCTACTCGGCGATCTTTGTATCAACTCTAACTTAACAAGCTAACTAGAAATCTAACTTAACAAACTAACTAGAAATCTAAAAATCTAACTTAACAAAATTAGAAATCTAAAAATCTAACTTAACAAAATTCCAATTCTATCTAAAAAAAAACAAAATTAAAAGAAAACCCTCTCCCGGCGCACCGGCCGGCGCGGCAGACCTCTCGCGCGCGGGGCGGCGGCGGCCGGGGCGGCGGGACGGCGGCGGCCGGGCGGCGTGCGGGACAGCGGCGGCCGGGCGGCGACGAGGACGAAGACGACGACGGCGGGACGACGGCGGCCGAGGCGAAGATGACGACGACGGCTACAAGGGACGGCGACGAGGGGCGACGAGGGGCGACGAGGATGGAGCCGGCGACGAGGGGCGACGAGGATGCAGCCGGCGACGAGGTGGCCGGGGGCTGGGCCCGTCGACGGACGAGGAGGGGATCGAGGAGGGCCGGCCGGGGGACGACGACGGTGCAATGCGGGACGTCGACGGCGCAATGGGGGACGACGGCGGCGGCGGCCGGCGAGGGAGGCGGACGGGCGGCGACGGCGGAGAGCGCGGGACTTGCGAAATTTTCGCTAAGTGTGGAACTGGCGGGGGGTAGAATGGAGTACAGTGCCTTTTATCCCCCCCGTTTATCCCGGTTCGTAATGGGGACCCGGGACATTAGAGTTCTTTTGTCCCGGGTTCCGTCACCCAATCGAGATGCAATGGTCTGGGGTTCTTTTTATCCCGGTTTGGGGATG
>NC_028451.1:17124915-17194147 GCF_000263155.2 Setaria italica
AAAAGGGTACGTTCGGCGGAGACGAAACGTACCCTTTTATCCCGGTGCCGTTGCAACCGGGATAAAAGGGGGGCCTTTTGTCTCGGTTGCTGTTAGCACCCGGGACAAAAGGTCTTTTTTCCTATTTTTCTTCTCCCGCCTGTTTTTTGGAAATGGATTTTATTTTACCTTTTCACTGCATTCCAGGATGAAAAACAAAACCTTCTCAGATTTTGTACATGCAAAAATATATTTAATTAACGAGTAAATTGACAATAAGTATGAAGTAATCATTAATTCTATACCAACTCATGTAGCCTGTAAAATATTTATTTTACTGCATTGCTGTGATCAATAAATTATTCAATTAAATTATTTGAATGCGCAGAAAAATCCATGTTAGTATGTGGTTAACAATGTTCATGTATATCTAAAAAATCTTCGCCTAACAAATTTAATAACACATGAAATCATACATAGGGTAAATTACAAATTGTATCAATTAATACACAAAGGTCATGTACATTTAACGTATTACAATACAACGTTGTAAAATTTCTTCTTCACGAAAGTTCCTTGATCATGATCGCGGCGTAAGTACGGAGCCTCTTCTTTGGATAGCAGGATGCTTGGATCAACTTCAACGGCGAATGGAGGCATGCCATCAAACTGATCATAATCATCTGATTGGTCTGTTTTATCCTCGACTCCCACGATTTTTCTTTTACCTGGAAGAACTATGTGGCACTTTGGCTCCCATGTCTCTTCTGGATTCCTCTTGGGTTTGCTGCACATGTCCTTCACATAGAACACCTGATGCACATCATTGTCAAGTACGAATGGGTCATCACTGTATCCAGTCTTGCTCAGATCTACTATTGTCATTCCGTACTGATCTTTGGTGACGGCAGTTAGCTTCACCCAATTGCAAAGAAATAGAGGGATGTACAGCGGTCCGTATTCGAGTTCCCATATCTCCTGTATGAAACCATAATACGACTCCTTGCTATTATTTCTGTCCATGGCATCTATGCGGACACCACTATTCTGGTTCGTGCTTTTCTGGTCCTGGGCTCTCGTGTAAAATGTGTAACCATTTATCTCATAGCCTTGGAATTTGACGATTGTGGTAGCAGGTCCCCTGGCTAACCAGGCAAGCTGTGGGTGAATCTCAGAGTTACCCATAAGTTGTTGGCGCAACCAGGAGAGAAAAGTTTCCATGTGATGACGGGTAAGCCAAGCATCGGATTTGGTCGGGTTTTTGGAAGCTAACATCTGCCTGTGCTGCTCGATATAAGGAGACACAAAGGATGACTGTTGTAGAACAGTGTAGTGTGCCTTGTCGAACAAATCAGTATCATTGCTCAAACTTGATTTCCTTCCAAGGGTGCCCATTCCTCGGAGCCTCCCCTCGTGGCGTGAAGTTGGAACTCCAATCGAGTCAATTGAATCAATAAAATCAACACAAAACTCGATCACCTCCTCTGTTCCATATCCCCTGGCGATGCTTCCTTCTGGACGGGCACGATTATGAACATAGTTTTTTAGGACTGCCATGAACCTCTCGAAAGGCCACATATTGTGCAGGTATACAGGTCCGAGAATACCAATCTCTTTTACTAGGTGAACCAGTAAGTGCGTCATAATATTGAAGAAGGATGGTGGAAATAACAACTCAAAACTGACAAGACATTGCACCACATCGTTCTGTAGCTTTGATAGCTTGGATGGATCGATTGCCTTCTGCGAAATCGCATTGAGAAACGCGCATAGCTTTACGAGCGGCAACCGGACATTTTCTGGTAGAACACCCCTCAGTGCAACCGGGAAGCAACTGGGTCATCAACATGTGGCAGTCATGAGCCTTCTTTTGTTTCATATTTATTATTCCCTTTATATTCGAGGAGTACCCAGACGGGACCTTCATACTATTCAAGCATTCAAACATGCTATCCTTCTCCTCCTTGCTGAGAGTGTAACTGGCAGGACGTAAGTAGTGCTGTCCATTATCTCTCTTTTCCGGATGTAGGTCATCTCGTTGCCCCATGGCTTTCAGGTCCTGTCGTGCTTCCAATGTATCTTTTGAGGTTCCATAAACACCCATGAAGTCTAGCACGTTCACGCAAAGATTCTTCATCAGGTGCATCACGTCTATTGCGTTGCGAACCTCTAGGATTTCCCAATAAGGTAGCTCCCAAAATATTGACTTTTTCTTCCACATGGGTGCATGTCCGTTATCGTCGTTCGGAACAGGTTGGCTACCAAGTCTCTTTCCGAACACTACATATACATCCTTCATCATCTCGAACACACGCTTTCCATTACGGTGTGCAAGTTTTTTACGATGGTCTGGCGTCCCTTTGAAATGCATCACGCTCTTTCTCAGCTGGTGGTGAGCAGGGAGAAATCGACGATGACCCATATAGACGACCTTCTTACAGTGCTTCAAGTACATGCTGTCTGTGTCGTCTAAACAGTGGGTGCATGCCCGATATCCCTTATTTGTCTGTCCTGAAAGGTTACTCAATGCAGGCCAATCGTTGATGGTTACGAACAACAGTGCTCGTAGATTAAAGATCTCTTGTCTATCCTCATCCCACACACGTACACCTTCTTCCTTCCAGAGCTGTAAAAGGTCATCAACCAACGACCTTAGGTACACGTCAATGTCGTTGCCGGGTTGTTTTGGGCCTTAGATAAGCGCCGGCATCATAATGAACTTCCGCTTCATGCACAGCCAAGGAGGAAGGTTGAACATACAAAGGGTCACAGGCCAAGTACTATGACCACTACTCAACTCACCGAATGGATTGAATCCATCAGTGCTTAAACCAAACCTTATGTTCCTTGCTTCACTTTCAAAGTCTGGGAATGTTCTATCAATTGATCTCCACTGTGCCCCATCTGCGGGGTGTCTCAGTATCTCATCTTCCTTACGGTCTTCTTTGTGCCATCGCATCAACTTAGCATTCGCCTTGTTCCTGAACAAGCGCTTCAAGCGTGGTATTATAGGGAAATACCACATCACCTTCGTGGGAACTCTCTTCTTGGGAGACTGCCCCTCGACATCACCAGGATCATCTCGCCTGATCTTATACCGCAGGGCTTCGCAGACGGGACAAGCATCCAATTTCTCGTATTCATCACCACGATAGAGGATACAGTCATTAGGGCATGCGTGTATCTTCTGAACATCCAATCCGAGAGGGCAAATAATCTGTTTAGCTTCATATGTTGTGGACGGTGACCCACGGGCATGGGGAGAATCTTCTTGACAATGTTCAACATCCCCTGAAATGCCTTATCGGACACACCATTTTTTGCCTTCCATTGCACAAATTCTAGTGTCGTACCTAGTTTTTTATGGCCCTGCTGGCAACCTGGGTACAACAATTTTTGGTAATCATCTATCATGCGCTGCAACTTTGCTGCTTCCTTCTCAGTTTCGCAATCTCTGTATGCATCTCGTATCACCTGACCAAGGTCATCAGTAGGGTCATTTTCTGCAAACTCATCTTCATCAGCCTCGCCCATTGTAGTACCTGCAAAAGCTTGGCCTGCAACCCAGTCCGGAATGGTGTCATCTTCCTCCTCCTCCTCGCCATCTTCCATTACAACCCTTAGTTCACCGTGCTTGGTCCAAACCAAATAGTTAGGCATGAAACCGTATTTAAACAAGTGGCTGTGAATAGTCCTCCAGGAATCCTTTGAATACTCCTTCCTGTTATTGCATTGGAAGCATGGACAACATACGAACCCATTCTCTGGCTTGTTCGCTTTTGCCACTTCGAGAAAATAATGCAAGCCATCAATAAACACCTTGCTCCGCCTGTCTGCATTATACATCCATTGCCGGTCCATCTGCATCGTATTACGCATGAAAATGGATTACACTTGACAATGGATTACGCGTGAAAATCGATTAAAGATCCAAACAACATGGTACAATACAACAACATGAAGATCCAAATACACATATTTAAATTAAAGTCCCAAACAACATTGCCATAATAGGAACCATGATCGCCCCCACCATCGCCACTTCCTCCAATAGCAGAAGCCATCTATGTACAAAAATTATTATCTTAACACTGCATAAGTTGTTCAACTTGAAGACCGTGATCATCTCACGAGGATGTCCTCAACTGGGCGGCACCGCACTTCGTCATTAAAGAGGTTAGATGCTACGGAAAAGGGGACACGGTCACGATGTCCGTATCCACTCTTTCTCGTAGAATCGAACCTCCTTCTTGACATACGTTGCTGCTCGGCGGAGAACATCCTCAGCGAGATGAACACGGTATGCAAGTTCAACAAGTAGCAGAAGTCATCTATGTACAAAAATTCTTTCCTTACCACTACAGAAGTTGTTGAACTTGAAGACCGTGTTCATTTCGCGAGGATGTCCTCAGCTGGGCGGCACCGCACTTCGTCATGAAAGAGGTTAGATGCTACGGAAAAGGGGACACGGTCACGATGTCTGTATCTACTCTTTCTCGTAGAATCGAACCTCCTTCTTAACATACGTTGCTACTCGGCGGAGAACATCGTCGCAGAAAATGAACACGGTATGCAAGTTCAACAAGTATATGGATTTAAAAAACCATATTGAATTTGATAAGATAAACCGTCTAGACAAGGTAGCATCATTTTTAAACCACTGAAATAATGCATACTATATATGACACATCAATCTCCCTCACATTCTAGCTCAAAATACCTCTCCATTTTTCTACTTCATCATCACATTGTAGCAAATAATCTTTCCATCTCCAAAGCATAAATCAAAGCATAACACAAGGATGAAGTAGCAAACCTTCGCAGCACTTGTTGGCTGAGTCAAATTCCCACGAAAATGAGGGAAAAAACTTCGGGCAGCACCTCCTCCCTTGCTAGCTTCGGGCAGCACTTCGGTGAAGCTCAGCTCTCTATCAATGTGCTGGACTGCTCGAGCTGGAGGAAGAAGAAAGTCTCTGTCTCGGGATATAGTGGGGGATGACTTTTATCCCGGTTAAAAACTCCAACCGAGACAAAAGGAAACACCTTTTGTCCCGGTTGGAAGTTTATCCCGGTTGGAGCCTCCAACTGGGATAAAAAGGTCCCGCCACCGACGCCCCCCAGCTAGCCGTTGCAACCAGGACTAAAGGGGGGCCTTTAGTCCCGGTTGCAATTACCAACCGGGACTAATGCTCCCCTCCAAATTCCAGCACCCCAGCGCACCCCCTTTTGTCCCGGGCCAACTTTAAACCGGGATAAAAGGGGGCGGATCGAAAGTCAGTTCTCTACTAGTGGCAGGAGCGAGCCACATGCGAGGCAAGCAAAGCGATGGTGTGTGGACCTCCTGATTTCTCATGAAAAATTGATACCAGAGACGTGAAATTAGATGGACTAGTCGTTAACCTGTGCATTCGCACGGGCTAGAAAATGTATCCATGTTTTTATCTATATTATTACTATTGTTTACTAAAATAGGATATTACTTAAACTCAACCTACCACATATTTGCAAACAAACATACCCCTTTGCAGGTTATATATATTTCACACATTTTAGTTCTCCATTCGAATTTATTTATGAACAGTTTACACATCTATGCTTATGTGATTGGCCGTGTAGTTTATTCTTTTTTTATTTGTTGTACTTATACATAGTAACAGTGAAGCTCATTGATGTGTTGTTCTATTAGGACGGTCTCGATGGAGTTTCACAAAGAGTTTTATGGGCATTAAATTTTATGTCACATCAGCAATTTTGCTGACTTGGCAACATCATTTATGAGGAGAGTTTCATCAGATGTGAGAGGAGTTTCATCCTCATAACACTCCGCTGGCACATTTACCTAGTTCTCAGTCTTGGTAATTGTACAATGAAACTGTGCACTAAGACTGCCCTGATCCATGCACGCATACCAACTAATGGACTTGCCTTTTGCTTCATAAATGGAGTTTAAATTCTTTATCCATGCCTTTTATTAGCTTATTATCAAATATAAATTGGTATTGAATTAGAGTTCTTTTTTCTTTACAGACAAATTATTTAGGAATGCTCATCATATTTTTCTTTGTCGTCCTGCTTTTCTTCCAATCTCCAAAACAATATAATTTTTCTATGAATGACGTAGTAATTTGTAGCCAGTTCAGTAGTTTGGCTAATGATGTAATTTCCAGCTTTTTAGCTCCAAGGGCTGCTTAGTGTTAGAAGACCCTTTAGAGGAACCTCATATATACATGTATAATATAAGTATCTTCTTTTTGTTGCATCAGCCAAAACTCTTCATGAGAGGAACCATCACACATTGGGGGAAATGATATCTTGGTTCCATGTCAAATCCTAGTCCCTAAAGTCTTGTTGCATTTTTTATAAATAAATAGGCAAGGAAACAACAAAAAATTAAATGCGGACCAATCATCGATATGCAGCATTATGGATCTAACAGACTGAGTGATTGATGCAGAGAGAGGGGGATTAATACGAAGCTAATTTTGGCTACCTGATTCATCACACCTATCCTAGATGATATGAGGCTTAGTAACCGCAACATGGATGAAGTTGGCAATGCAGGCTTGACAGAACTGAGACAGATGGACTTGTGACTGAGGTCTTCACAGACATAATTTATTTCTCACATTTTTCCTTAAAGAGATTTTTTTTCCAGCGGCTGTGGTAAAACTCTTCACCAGGCCGGCTGTGGAAACATTGGTGACCAGTTCTGTAACTCTTGGCACACAGCTAATGCAGAAGAGGATTGACAGGTGGAAAAAACGGCATTACTCCCGGTTGGTAGGTCTCAAAGTGTTGACGCCAGATTTCGTCACTAGTAAAATCGGCGCCAAGAAGAGAGGGAATCGGAGAAGCACAGTCGCGAATCGGTCGAATGGTGCTACAGTGTGAGATCGGCCGGTGACTTCTGTCTCGCTTCGGGTCGAACGTGCCGGAGTCCCAATCGGTAGCCTTTTGCTGATAAGGAATCGGCCGATTAGCAGGATGGGTTGTTGGGCCTGTATGGGCTTGGAAAGGAATAAAAGGATGAGGGGGAGATCAGCCCATGAAGCGTGGAGTAACCAACCTAGCACGAATCGTGCTTGTAGATATTCGTTTTCTGTTTGAATTAGGGATACAATTCTAGTCGGTTAAGAAGTTATCTGTACGGGGCTATAAATAGCTACCTTTGTAAATCTGTAGTCATCAACAAATCAATACAACAAACTACTTTTTCCTCGTACTTACTTTCAAGCCGGCGACTTCGCCAGTACTTTTCTCTTTTTCACGAGTTCGTGCGGGTTGGCAGGGCTGCATCAACTTGATCTCCGGCCGATTCTGTAAGTTCCGCTTATCGAGTAATATCTAAGCTTTAACTTCGGGCGTATCGCTGTTGTTTCGTTTAGATTTATTCACTATTTATCGATATTTGCTAGAATCATAGGTTTTACCTGTCTTTTTAGTTTTATCACAAGTTATCCAACTAGGAATCGGTAATTTCGGCTCTCTTTATATTTTGCTATTAGATTCATCTATTGCCGATTAGATCTATTCCTAGTGTTGCTATCGTAACTTTGCGTCGATTACTCTAGTAGTTTTCTGTCTACAAAGCTACAGTAATCGGCTGCCTGATAGCCGATTTCTTTATTACGGCAAATCGGCCGATTCGCTGATAAGCTATCTCGAGATCGGAAACTGAGCCGATCGGGATTTCTGGACCTGACACGTATTCTTCCTTGCCAATCAACAGGTCAGATTGGCTGGCACGCCGCGCGAACCGCACCAGGGCAATCACCCGAACAGGAGCTAAGCAGATTCACCCGGGTCGTGTGTCGGACGCTGGGATTCGGTTGACCGATTTCTAGCGCCAACACACTTTTGGCACGCCCAGTGGGACAAATACAACCGCCACCATGTCGAAAGCTGCTGAAGTCTCCGAAGATAACGTCATCGAGGTGACGGAAGCAGATCTGAAGGACGACCAGAAGGAAGAATTGGATAAGTATACGGCGCAGTTCCGGAAAGCTTGCCTAAAATCTTTCAGTCGCTCCAGAAGCGGGGATACTATCAAGAAGAATCCGTTCCCTGCTCCCCGCCAGATCACGATTTCTGAGGACTCGGACAAAATGTCCGACATGATTCAACAGTCCATTTATCACGCTTTCGTTGATCAGTCCCCAGTACTTTCAAATATGGTGCACAACACCGTTGTCAACTCCTTCGCTGGTGGGATACCTCAAGGATACAGGGGACCGGCATATTTTCAGCCGATTCCACCAAACCAGAATTATTCGAATTCGGTTTCACAGCCGATCCAATTTTCTGTCGGGGGTTCAGGTGCTTCCTCATCGTCAGCTCCTATGGGGTATAACTCCATCCAACTGTCTTCTGCACCGTTCCCTCCAGTTAGCCCATCACCCTGGGGGGCACCTTCAACTACGGCCGGTCAGAATCAATCGGCTAGTCAAGGAAACCCTCCATTCCAGGCATCTTTCCAGGCGGCTATTCGGCCGACCGTACCACCATACCAGCCTGTCGCCCCGGAGGTCAACAAGACAGCAGAGCTTATGCTATATGATGAAATGAGTGGGTCATTCAAACAGCCGACCTTTACTACACAGCCGGCTTTCACTCAGATACCACCTGCTTTCAATCAGCCTCCGTTTGTTCCGCCTCCGGTTTACCAGCACGTACCAATACCTCAGCCAACGGTTCATCAGCAACAGCCAGATTGGTCGGCACGTATTGCGGAGGTGATGCAAGAACAATTCGGCTTGAAGCCGAAAGTACAAACTTATACCTACAGAACACCATACCCGTCTACATATGACCTATTGCCGTTTCCTCATCGGTATAAAGTTCCTGACTTCACTAAATTTTCGGGGATGGATGACACTTCAACCGTAGAGCACGTGAACAGATTCATCATCCAATGCGGAGAAGCAGCTACGCAGGATGCCTTACGGGTACGGTTGTTCTCATCATCCTTGTCTGGTTCGGCCTTTCAATGGTTCACGACATTGCCGCCAAACTCGATCATCACATGGGCCGATTTAGAAAGACAGTTCCACAAATACTTCTACGCCGGGGTGCATGAGATGAAGCTGTCCGATTTGACCAGCCTCAGGCAAAGAAGTGATGAGCCGATATCCTCATATATACAGAGGTTTCGGGAAATCAGG
Organism: Setaria italica; assembly: GCF_000263155.2. Classification (NCBI taxonomy): domain Eukaryota; kingdom Viridiplantae; phylum Streptophyta; class Magnoliopsida; order Poales; family Poaceae; genus Setaria; species Setaria italica. The sequence continues at coordinate 17,134,056 of NC_028451.1, forward strand.
AACAAGTGCTACTCCCTGGCTCTAAACGACGCGCAGTTGGCCGATATAGCTTTTCAAGGCCTCCTGCCCCACATCAAAGAAAGATACGCCTCACAGGAGTTCGAGAGTTTGAGCCAGATTGTCCACCAATTGTCTGGACAGGAGGTACGTTCCTTCGATCCACGGAGGAATTTCCAGAATAAAGTGGCGTTCCTGGAAGAGTTAGAGGACGAGGAAGATGTTGAAGTCGGACTCGCGGAGTGGATCAAGGGTAAGAAGCCGATATCATGCCCATTCGGCAAAAAGGAGCCGGAGGTGTTTGGCTTTGACACGACTAAGGCCGATAAAATCTTCGACCTTCTCCTCCAGGAAGGACAGATTAAACTCTCGCCATATCACACAATACCTTCTGCCGAACAACTAAAAAAGATGAAGTACTGCAAGTGGCACAACGCCACATCCCATGATACTAACGAGTGCAAAATCTTCAGGCAGCAGATACAGTCGGCCATTGAGCAGGGCAGACTTAAATTTGAAGTGCCGACAAAATCGGCCAAGCCAATGAAGATCGACCAGCACCCCTTTCCCACCAACATGGTTGATACGGGAAAGAATTCACTCCAAACAAAAGTGCTGACGTCCGAATCGGCTAAAAAGAGTGGCGCCGTCGACCCTAGAAATCAAGCTACGCCTGAAGATGTCAAAGGGAAGCGGCGGATGGAGGATGACGATGGCGAATCGGAAGAGCCACGTATTACTTCCCAGTTCCTGCTCCAGAAGTACCAACGTCAGCATGAACGCTCAAGGTCCCGGGAAGAAGCAATGCGACGACACGAAGATCACTGGAGGTGCCCGTTCTTCATCCACTGTTGGGAAAACAACCTCAGGCTACCTTCGGCCGATAATTGCCCAGAATGCAACGGTCCATATCGTGGCAATCGGCCGTTCAACAGGTCTCGCTCCAGAGACGGAAGGCCAGAACCGATCAACAGGAATTGGCGCAACCTAGATGACCAGCGCCCTCCCGTGCGTGATCGGCTGGGGGGCAGAAGTGACCGATATGATCGGACAGAAGATAGACGCCATGATAGGCAGGGGGGCAGGACTGATCGGCATGACCGATCAGAAAACAAGGCCAACGTTCACAGCCGGCTCGAAGAGATGGCCGACGATCGGGTGACAGACGAAAACCCGTTAGGACGCGAACCGGAGTGGGAACGCGCCAAGTCAGGGGGCAGACCAATAAACCCCAGGTGGTGTCCCGATGGATTGACCAAGTCTCAAAAACGAAGAATCCAACGTCTCCACCAATGGGAACAGCAAGAAGAGGAACAACAGAGCACGACAGACAAGAAGGAAGGAAGGCCTCGGGTGTGGCGCCCCAAAAGAAACGATAAATGGGACGACGAATCGGTGGGTGACGAATCGGCAGCCGAGATCGGCATGGTTTTCATACTGCCGATGGAATTCATGACTCCCGCCGATCAACAGGATATATCGGCAATAGAAGAACAGACAACATAGTTGACGTTGGAGCCAATTATGGCCACGTTCGAGAAGCCCGAAGATGACGAATGACAACACGTGAAGGCGCTGTTCCTTAAAGGACATGTTGACGGCCGCCCCCTCACTATACTGATGGTAGACGGAGGAGCTGCAGTCAACATCATGCCGTACGCCGTACTCTGGAAGCCTGGGAAAAGCGACGACGACTTGACCAAGACGGACATGATGCTCAAGGACTTCGAGGGCAACGTGTCAAATGCTCGCGGCGCTCTCTGCGTTGACCTCACCATCGGCAGTAAGACCCTTCCTACCACCTTCTTTATTATTAATGGCAAGAGGTCCTACAACATGCTACTCGGCCGGGACTGGATACACGCAAACTGCTGCATCCCGTCAACAATGCATCAATGCCTCGTACAATGGGTCGGCGATAACATCGAGATGGTCAACGCCGATTCCGCATACAGCATCGCGGCAGCCGACACGCAGCAGTGGAGCTGCGAAACCGTCAGGTGCATATCCGGCAGAGTATGGGAGACCGATTTCCTGAAGGTCACCGATTTTAGCCTACAGCCGATCCGAGCAGTCGGCTCCGAAGACTCAGAGTAGATGGATCAGTTCGTCCGAGAAGATGGGAAGCTGGGGCACGGGTTCACGTCGGTCGATTCATTAGAGATGATAGACTTAGGCGATGGTACCAAACCAAGGCCGACTTATATTAGTGCAAATTTAGACCCAGAATACAAGTGTAAATTGACAAATTTGTTAAAGGAATTTAAGGATTGTTTTGCTTGGGAGTATCACGAGATGCCCGGTTTAGACCGATCTATTGTTGAACATCGGCTACCCATAAAACCAGGGTATCGGCCGTACCAACAACCCGCACGGCGCTGCAATCCTAAGATTCTACCAGACATAAAAGCTGAAATAACTCGACTAATCGAAGCAAAATTTATTCGGCAATGTCGTTATGCCGAGTGGATTTCCAACATCGTACCAGTATACAAGAAAAATGGAAAGCTACGCGTTTGCATTGATTTCAGGAATCTTAATCAGGCCACACCGATGGATGGTTACCCTATGCCGATGGCCGATGTACTGATCGACGCTGCCGCGGGGCACAAGATTATTAGCTTCATGGACGGAAACGCTGGGTACAATCAAATACTTATGGCCGAAGAGGACATACCCAAAACGGCCTTCAGATGTCCAGACCACCTTGGCTTGTTCGAGTGGGTGGTAATGACTTTTGGCTTGAAGAACGCTGGCGCTACGTATCAGAGAGCCATGAATTACATATTTCACAAGCTCATTGGCATTCTGGTGGAGATCTACATCGATGACGTCGTAGTCAAGTTCAAAGGGCATGAAGAGCATCTGGCCGATTTACGAAAAGTGCTAGAGTGTACCAAGAAACACGGGCTAAAGATGAACCCCAATAAATGTGCTTTCGGCGTATCCGCCGGACAGTTCTTAGGATTCATGGTGCACGAACGAGGGATTGAAATCAATCGGAGGACCATAGCGGCCATCAACAAAGTCGTGGCCCCACAGAACAAAACCGAATTGCAGTCTTTAATCGGCAAGGTGAATTTCATCAGAAGATTCATATCTAATCTATTTGGACGGATTCAGGCGTTCACACCACTGTTGAAGCTAAAGCCTGACCAGGAATTCATATGGGGGGAGGAGCAGCGCAAGGCATTGGAAGATATCAAGCAATACTTGGTCTCACCACCGGTATTGGTTCCTCCTTAGACTGTAAGCCGTTCAAACTATATTTATCAGCCGATGAAAAAGCTATTGGGTCGGCTCTGGTCCAGGAGTTCGAAGGCAAGGAACGGGTAATTTATTATGTCAGCAGAAGACTTCTGGACGCCGAAACAAGATATCCTCCAGTGGAGCGGTTGTGCCTATGTCTTTACTTCTCATGCACTAAACTCAGGCACTATTTACTGTCGGCAGAATGTGTGGTCGTATGCAAAGACGACGTAGTAAAATATATGCTATCACTGCCGATCTTGAAAGGCCGAATCGGCAAATGGATCTTAGCTTTGTCAGAGTTTGACCTGCGGTATGAATCGGCAAAAGCCGTCAAGGGTCAGGTCATGGCCGATTTCGTCGCCCAGCACTACGGACCGGAGATTGCCCTCGTAGAACCGGCACCTTGGACATTATATTTCGATGGGTCATCATGTGGGGTCGGAGCAGGAATCGGCATCGTTCTCATATCGCCTCGGGGGGCAAGCTATGATTTTTCTCTGCCGATAGAAACCGCCGCTACTAACAATCAAGCGGAGTACCGAGCTGTATTGAAGGGCCTACAACTATTAATGGAAGTCAAGGCCGATTCTGTTGAAATCTTCGGAGACTCTATGCTTATTGTGGATCAACTGACCGGAAGGTCCGAATGCAAAGACGGCGTATTAAGAGTTTATTACGAAGATTGCTTACAGCTCTTAAAAGAATTCAGATCGGCAGTAATCGAGCACATCCCAAGGGACCGCAACGAAGATGCCAACAAACTCACCCAGCATGCATCTGGATATCGGCCAATTCTAGGCGCTATGGCTCTAGAACTCACAACCGATGACTGGCGTAAAGAAATTGCCGACTACCTGAAGGATCCGTCTAAAAAGGTGGAACGACGAGTACGTTTTCATGCTACTAAATACGTACTGCTCGAAGATGACCTGTTCTACCGAACGATCGACGGAGTTCTTCTCAAATGCCTTGGGACAGAGGAGGCCAAGACTCTAATGGGAGAAATCCATGAAGGGGTATGTGGAGCACACCAATCGGCCCATAAGATGAAATGGATGATCAGGAATAATGGGTACTACTGGCCAACAATCCTCGAAGATTGTTTCAAATATTATAAGGGGTGCCAGGATTGTCAAAAGTTCGGGAATGTCCAGCGTGCACCCGCATCGGCTATGAATCCCATTATCAAGCCGTGGCCGTTCAGGGGATGGGGAATAGACCTTATCGGCCAAATTTACCCACCGTCAAGCAAAGGGCACAAATTTATTCTGGTGGCTACTGATTACTTTATCAAATGGGTAGAGGCGATTCCGTTAAGGGCCGTGACATCGGCTATCATGGCCGATTTCGTAAGGGATCACATCGTCTACCGATTCGGCAGCCCTCAGACCATAACCACCGATCAAGGAACAATGTTCACATCGGGGGAATTTGAGGAATTTACAACCGATATGGGAATCAAATTGTTAAATGCTTCTCCGTATTACGCCCAAGCCAATGGTCAGGCAGAATCCTCCAACAAAGGGATAATCAAGTTGATCAAAAGAAAAATCGAGGAACAGCCAAAGAAGTGGCATCTATGTTTGACTGAGGCCCTATGGGCGTACAGGATGGCTTGTCATGGGCTACCAAGTTATCTCCCTATCAGTTGGTGTACGGTCATGATGCAGTACTACCATGGGAATCGAGGGCGGGATCGAGGCGTATTTCGCTCCAGGACCAGTTAACGGCCGATGACTACTCGTCACTGATGAAAAGGGAACTTGATGATTTGGTTGGCCAACGATTGAGAGCTCTGATAAGCATCAAAGAAAACAAGAAGAAAGTAGCCAGGTGGTACGATAAGAAGGTCAAAGTCAAACAATTCTCCCCTGGGAATTTAGTATGGAAGTTAGTGTTGCCGATTGGGTCGAAAGATCCTAAATTCGGAAAATGGTCCCCTACATGGGAAGGGCCGTATAGAATCGGCAGATGTGCTCCAGGGAATGCTTACATCTTGGAAACAATAGAGGGAGAAGAATTTACTAGAGCTTTGAACGGAAGGTATTTAAAAAGATACTATCCCAGTATATGGGTCGGAGCATAAGGGATTAACTGTAATACAATCACACATAGCCGATACAAATCGGTTCGAACACGTAGTCGTCCAAATCGGCCGATGTATTCATTCGGTACGGGCGATGGGTTACACGGCCGACAAAACACTAGTCGCCCTTAGAACAAAAAATACAAAAAACTAATTATTCTTCTTCTTGTGCGCCTTCCCATTCCGTTCTAACTCGTTCATAATGCGGAGGTATTCTTCTTCTATTTCCTTCATGGAAGCCTCCGCTTCAACTTGACGAGGGAGAGGATGGCTCCAATCCATGGGCGAGCGCGAAGTTCCCGCCGCAGCGTCTTCAAGAACGACTCGCGGAGGAAGCGGATGACTCCTGTCGGTTGAAGATTGCCGACTACCATTACTCTCCACAAACTCCAAAACCACGCGGGCCTCCACGGTGACATGGTCTCGGAGTTCATCACGATGAGCCCTGATCAGCTCCTTATCCTCTGACGACAATGGGTCCTCGGAGTGTATGAGCTCGATGGCGCGTATGAGCCCAGGGCTAAGACGCTGGGGCTGAAACAAAGAAGAGATAAGAAGAGGCATCTTCTTCCTGAAATCTAAAAAGAGAAGGGGGAGTCAAAGCCAAGTCTTCACCTGGTTGACAGAAGAGGAAGAAGTCGACGAAGACATGACGGAAAGTCGCACCGACGAGAGGAATGAGAGAGTAAAACCGAAAGCCAAACTGGTACTATCGGGAGGAAGTGCCTAGGCCGGTATTTATAGGAAAAAGATGCGTGGAAATTTGGTAAGGCCACGTCCCATCGGAAGTAAGAAAGGCAGTAAATAGAAAGGGCGTCGCGAGGGACGGTCAAAGTAGATAGTAAATGTTCGTACAAAACAGTCAGTGTTTTACAGATTACCCAGAAGGGTATCGATAGCCGTGATTGCCCGACACCGGATCTGATCGGCAGAGTCAAGGACCCGTTGGTCTTCATCCGCCGATCCAGGGACTTCTGATGCACTGCGGTGGAGTTTTAGGGCCTTGTGGGCAAAGCGCTGCCTCTCCCGTGTCAAATCGGCAATGACAGAAGGGAGTTCTTGGAGCCTTTTCTCTTCGGCACTGATTGCCTTGGTCACTTGCTCTATCTCCTTAGCGAGCTCCGCCCTTCGACGTTTGAGGTGGTCTATCTCACCGATGATCCCTGGGCGGGAGTCCTCCAGAAAATGAATACGCCGATGCACCTCTTGAGCTTGACGCTTGAACGTGTCCTCCTCCTCACGAGTCTTGGCCAGCTTGGCGCGATCGGCCATGTGACGAAGAGCTCTGAAGACTGGGATCCTCATAGATTCGATGAAGGCCGCCGGCGCCAGGGCCTCTTCCGCCTCTTCTGGTACTCATCCGCTGACGTCACTGAAGAGCTGCCGAATCGGTGAAGCGTCTTCTACTAATCGGCCGATGTCCCCTTGAAGGAGGGATCGGATACTAGCAAGTTTGGCTCGGACGTCATCAGGAATGGAACTCAAGGAACCCTGGCGGGAAGCGACTTCTTCATCGTCGGAGAGAGCAACCGCAAAAGAGAAAAGGCTGTTGTCGGGGGTGTCTTGTTCCTGGAAATAATAAAAGGAAAAATAAATCGGCTGGGAGTAAAAGCAAATCGGCTGAGTAAAAGCCGGAACATAACTTACCGTTTTGAAGCGAATTTCTTCATGTTGCACTTGGGAAGCCGTCACGCCTTGCTCAGGGGCCTGCGCCATGGGTTCATCAGATGAAGAAGATTCCACAACGATCGGCGCGGTGCTTGGACCGGCTCCCTGAGAAAAGATCGGTGGTTGAGGAGCGCTTGGTGTGCCGATGGCCTGTGTCAGAGGATTGAATAAGTACATTATGCAAATACCAAGGAAAATCGGTGAAATAGTACTATACCTCAATGGATGGAAGAGGGGGCGCGCCGATGGCCGGTTGGGTTGCTGCCGATTGTTGTATAGGGGTGCTCTGTGCAGACTAGAGATAAGAAGGGTTAATATCAGAACAACAATCGGAAGGATTAAAACTTAGGTTTACCTGAACGGCCTCCAATAACAATGACGCGGCAGCTGCCCCAGCTTGCGCGACGGCTTGGATATCGGCGTCTTGGATGACCTGAGAGGGTGGTGCGGCCGAAGTCTCTGCCGATACGAGCACAGGAGGATCCGCCGATTCTACGCGAGCTCGGACTCGGCAACTGGTCTTCTTGGTGATCCTCTTCTGGACTTGTTTCGATCGGCCAGCGATCACGTCTACGGACGGGGCATCATAGCCGATGAGAGGATAAATGGTGTATGGATGATTCTCTATTAGTCGTCCGCTTTGGCTGTGTGTTGGAGGAGTTCGATTCTCGGCCTGAAAAAAATAAGTAGAGCCATTAGTATTCAAGTCACGTTAAGAGGAATAAAAATCGGCTAAGGAAAATACCTCGGCGTTCGGGTCGATGTTGGCTGGATCCAAGAGGTTGCAGTATGCCGATGCCGAATTGCAGAAGAGAAATTGCTTCCAATCGGCCCACCAGAGTTTGAACGGCTGGACAGCAAAGGGAGCTACTAGCCAGTTGTTCAGGTCAATGGTACTGGAGTCCGGAATCCGGTCTCGTAACCGATTGTAATCCAGACCAGATGTGAGCTCATCTCTAAACTTGATTCGGCCAGCGAAATACACTTGAATCGACAGCTGACCCATGCCGAACTGACGTGCTGCAGCGGAAGGGTTGTAGAACCAATACGTAGGGGCATCCTTCCCCGAGAAGAAGTTGGCTGGCAAGATTCCTGGCTTGATTAATTCATCATAGAGCTCTTCATCAAATCGGCCAGTGGTCGAATCAAAGCAGGTTGGGAGTTCAAAGACCGGGTCATCCCGCTGATAAGGAAACCAAATGGTTGCATCTTCATTAAAGCCGTTGTAGAAGCATCGAAAGTACTCGGCTACCTTTGCAGCAGAATACGTGCAACCTGGGAAAGTTGATGCCGCTTCACCAAAGGACATGCATCGGCGGCGTTCGGTAGGGTCTTCTGCCAATTCGATGTTAGGAAACATCATACGGTCCACCCTCTGCTGAGTGATCTCGCTCATGTAAAGGTTCAGCCATAAGTTGATGAACCACCAGGGTCCGCCTGGATTGCCGATCGGCTCTCCCTTGGATAGTCTGATGCCGATTTGATGGAGCATGTGGTACGCGGCCCCTAGCAGATGTTTCCCAAGAGGGACATGGTTTCCTCTGGACAGTGCTTCAGCTAAAGCCTGGGTATTGGTTGACGGGCCGGCGGCTCTTCCGCAAAAGAAATGTTTTTCTAACCACATCATCAAGAAGGCCGTATGCTCCCTATTCTCAACAGACCCGGTTCTTTTATTGCTTCTGATGAATCCCTTCCACCCGCCGATTCCCCTTGTGTCCAGCCGATGTGACGTTGCGGCTAAAAGGTGGAAAGGTGTGTCCGGGGAAGAGATGTCAAGGCCAGTCAACAGGACCACATCGGCCAGTGTTGGGGTCATAGGTCCGTGCCCAAATAAGAAGGCATTAAGTGCATCAGACCAAAAATAAGAAGCCGCTATTACCAACGGCTCATTTTTCTCCATCTGGGACAAGGACAAGTTGATGCACTGGCCGATTTTGAGCTCCTCCCATGAGACGCTCTTCGACGCAGCTACCCGTTGGTACCATTCCCTCCAACCTAGAGTTTCATTCGGCCAGGACCTAAAAGTACCCAACCATTGATCTAAGTCCATGTCGGACAGTTTGAAGGGTATCCTGTGGGTTTCCAAATTGATAAGATCTATTGGATCTGGGTTCCCCATTGGTCCGAGACAAACAAGGCCGGGATTTCCCGTAAGATGGATGGTAATGCGATGCCTAACTGCCTAAAAAAGGAAAGGGGAGTGTAAAAAAGTAAGAAACAGATCTAAAGTAAATGCATTGCCGATGGAAGAGGGATTCGGTATTTACCTCTGGGATGAAGTTCTGAGTGATCGGCGTGGTCGCCGGTGCAGATGCGGACGATGGGGTCGCGATGGGGATCGCCATTGGGATCTCTGATGAAGCTCCTTATTCTATGGATGGAGCAACGGCCGTCGCCACAACCGCCGGAGGTGCTACTTCTGGAACGTCGCGCGCTGGGGAGCTGCCGGAAGGAGCCGCCATTGGAAGAGAAGGGGAAAAGTAACAGGAGGATGGCGCTAGAAGGCTTCAGCGGCAAGGGAAAGATGCTGAAGAGAGAAGAAGGCGCGCGCGCTTGGAAAGAGAGACGTGAGCTTGAAGACGAAGTGCGGGGTGAAGCGCTATTTAAAGGATGCTTGAAGGAGGGTAAAAACGGAATTTTCACCGCGCAGGCGTTTCGAGTTTTTCGGGAGTAGTGGCTGTCGTGGGCGCCCGTTTCGAAAAAATTGCAATCATCAGCTGGAAGACCGCGAAACGGAAGGATATTTTCACTGCGGCCGTTTCGGAGGGGAGGTTATAAAGAATTTTGAAGTAAAAGACTATGTTTTACTCCGAAACTGGGGGGCATGTGTTGACGCCAGATTTTGTCACTAGTAAAATCAGCGCCAAGAAGAGAGGGAATCGGAGAAGCACAGTTGCGAATCGGTCGAATGGTGCTACAGTGTGAGATCGGCCGGTGACTTCTGTCTCGCTTTGGGTCGAACGTGCCGGAGTCCCAATCGGTAGCCTTTTGCCGATAAGGAATCGGCCGATTAGCAGGATGGGTTGTTGGGCCTGTATGGGCTTGGAAAGGAATAAAAGGATGAGAGGGAGATCAGCCCATGAAGCGTGGAGTAACCAACCTAGCACGAATCGTGCTTGTAGATATTCGTTTTCTGTTTGAATTAGGGATAGTATTCTAGTCGGTTAAGAAGTTATCTGAACGGGGCTATAAATAGCTACCTTTGTAAATCTGTAGTCATCAACAAATCAATACAACAAACTACTTTTTCCTCGTACTTACTTTCAAGCCGGCGACTTCGCCAGTACTTTTCTCTTTTTCACGAGTTCGTGCGGGTTGGCAGGGCTGCATCAACTTGATCTCCGGCCGATTCTGTAAGTTCCGCTTATCGAGTAATATCTAAGCTTTAACTTCGGGTGTATCGCTGTTGTTTCGTTTAGATTTATTCACTAGTTATCGATATTTGCTAGAATCATAGGTTTTACCTGTCTTTTTAGTTTTATCACCAGTTATCCAACTAGGAATCGGTAATTTCGGCTCTCTTTATATTCTGCTATTAGATTCATCTATTGCCGATTAGATCTATTCCTAGTGTTGCTATCGTAACTTTGCGTCGATTAATCTAGTAGTTTTCTGTCTACAAAGCTACAGTAATCGGCTGCCTTATAGCCGATTTCTTTATTACGGCAAATCGGCCGATTCGCTGATAAGCTATCTCGAGATCGGAAACTGAGCCGATCGGGATTTCTGGACCTGACACGTATTCTTCCTTGCCAATCAACAGGTCAGATTGGCTGGCACGCCACGCGAGCCGCACCAGGGCAATCACCCGAACAGGAGCTAAGCAGATTCTCCCGGGTCGTGTGTCGGATGCTGGGATTCGGTTGACCGATTTCTAGCGCCAACACAAAGATATCGAAAATACATTCAGAATTAAATTTTCGAAATGAATGGAGGTTCTTTAGTCCTGGATCATTCAACCGGGACTAAAGACCCCCTTTAGTCCTGGTTGGTAAAACCAACCGGGACTAAAGGAGCGGCCACGCCAGGCGCCAACACGGGCCCCTTTAGTCCCGGTTGGTTTTACCAACTGGGATCGGGACTAAAGGGGGTACGTGGATGCGCCAACATGCGCGCCTGCATGGTGCATGCACGTACCCCTTTAGTAGTTAAAGACTTTTTTAAAATTCTTTTCCATATTAATATTGTATGCAGGAATATACACACACAATTCTTAGTATATTATACAAATCAAACTATTATTTATACAATTACTATATACAATAATTTGTCCACTTCATTCCTAGGATCGTCCCATCGTGGTGTTGCTCGGTGAGGCTATTGAATGTCCGTCGTAAGAAAATTCTCCCGCTGGATGTATCACCTCGTCCACTAGGAATCGCACGAGACCTTCACATATTGCCAAAATCCTCTCCTTCTCCCAGAGTCTTTCTTGAATATTCCAAATCTGTAATTTGGAAATATGTGAATGTTACACGAACAATTAAATATAAGGAGGTAGAAAACAATTAATTATTAATAGAACATGCGACGACGGCCCGTTGCCATGCACAAAACTGTGCATGTGCTCACAGACATAGTATCCACATAGATTATTGCCCTGTTCATGTCTCAAGCAATTTAGTGGAAAAAACAAGTTATGAAATATTCGTGTTTTAGAATATAGAAAATGTGCAAACTTCATACGTATCGGGAAGTATGTTCTGGATGTAAGTTTTTCTTTGAAGTTACCACTGTGATGCTTAAGGAATCGTTTCCATACGTTGCGGATTAAAATAATGAATGATACAGTGTTAGGTGATAATTTAGGAAACCAACTTTTGCATAGAGATAAAGGTCCAGAATTGTTACGAGTTTAGCATGTCTTGAATGTCTTGATACTCCTTCGGTGGTTTCCTCAACGAATCGAACACAACGACGTGGCTTCTATCAATCATAATTATTAGGAGGATCCAGTGGAAACTGCATACATAAATATTCATATTAGAGCTAACTAAACAAAAATAGACGGTAACCACACTTACTTACTTGTACTTGTATGGTAGTAGTATATATTCCTTGTAATTTTGTTTGTCCAAGAAATTGTATACCACCTCCAATATTTTCTTTGGCTGATCCCGTATCTACTTTTGGTTAACGAGCATTGGATCCATGAAACCAACAATGAAGTACGATTCTATGTGGCACCTCTGAATTAGCATCCTACAAAAAATGGAAGACGAAGTTAGTAGGACGACGCACACACAATAGGGCCATCTTCTGCAAACTCATCTTCATCAGCCTCGCCCATTGTAGTATCTGCAAAAACTTGGCCTGCAGCCCAGTCCGAAATGTTATTATCATCCTCCTTTTCTTCGCCGTCTTCAATTACAACCCTTCTTTCGCCGTGCTTGTCCAAACCAAATAGTTAGGCATGAAACCATATCTAAACAGGAAGAGTAGTACTTCTTCTTACTGCATTTGAAGCATGGACAACATATGAACCCGTTCTCTGGCTTGTTGGCATTGGCCACTTCGAGAAAATAATGCAAGCTATCAACAAACTCCTTGTTCTGTCTGTCCACGTTATACATCCATTGTCGGTCCATCTACATCATATTACATGAGAAATGGACATAGATCTTCGCATTAGATAATAAACTTGATCAATATTGGGTAGGGGGAAAAATAGAGTTAATGTAATTATAATATTTAGGTCTTACAAAAAATATTAGATAAATAAATTTATTACGTGAGAAATGGACATAGATCTTCATATTAGGTAAGATCAATATTCATAACCCCACCAACCCCCCGACTCCCCCTGCTCCACACGTCCGGCGCGGGTGGGCTAGGGTATCGTCGTTAGACCAGTACGACAATTTATTTCTCTTAATTTTATTGCAATGACTAAATATTAAAAACACATTTACTCTATTTTTTTCTCATATCTAATATTGATAAAGTTCTTTTAACTAATACGAATCATATATAACAAGCAAGCTATCCATCAAATTCTAGCTCAATAAAGATACATATAAAGATTACACTCATAACAAGACAATAAAGATACAATAAAGATACATATACATTAAAGATTACAGACGCTCCATAGTGGACTTCACGTAGTCAATTATCCTAAAATAATGGTACAACATAGCAGAATGTTCGCTCTCCAAGCCATCTCTGCACTTAACTCAATTTTCTCCGAAGTCTATCGAGAGTCACCTCCACATATCTAGTACCAGAAAATAATGGCACAATAGAAGATCTTCGAGTCCACATACTCAGGCTGAATATCATAAAGAATCTTGAAATGATTGTCCAAACGACTTTTGGAGCAAGTGCCACATTCTCATAATAGAAGTGTGATGGCACACACACAATAGCCCGTCCAGGCAAAAGATCTATTCCCTGAGCATGGCCCATGGTGGCAAGCCAAAACCAACCAAAATCGCTAGGCCAAGGTCAGTGAACAGATCTTTGCTTGAAGAGGATATTGGGCCAGCATACTTCTATTACGAGAATTAGGCTCTAAAAGGTGTTTGGAATAATTTTTCAACATTCTTATATGATATTCAGCCCGAGTTTGTGGACTCGAAGCTCTTCTATTCTACCATTATTTTCTGGTACTGGAGGAGCGGAGGTGACTCTCCATAAACTTTGGAGAAGATTGAGTTATGTGTAGAGAATAGCGTAACCACATTTATGCCATGTGCAGACACTGTTAACTGGGATTGGAGGAACGGAGGTGGTACATCCATTGCCTGTCCATCTGCATCGTATTACATGTAAAATGAACATAGGGCTTTGTATAGGATTATTGTTTATAATATTTAGTTCTTGCATTAAATATGAGATGAGTAAATTATTGGTCAAAAAAATACAATTATTGTTAAATTACAGTGACATGAAAAATTGATGACCAAATTCTATTTTCTTACACCTAATATTCTCATACCTAATATTGATCAAGTTCTTTTAACTAATATGAATCATATATAACAAGCAAGTTATCCATCAAATTCTAGCTCAAAAACATGTATAAATAAAAATCCTCTCTATTCTCCCTCATTCTTAAAAACTTATTTTTCTCCCTCTCTAAAGCATAAAACAAAGCATAATAGGAGGATGAAATAGCTAACCTTCACAACACTTTGAATGTGTGAAATCCCCATGGAAATGAGGAAAAAAATTTGGGCAGCATCTCCCCTAAGGTTGCTTGCTCGCCATGGAGAGGAGGCCAAGTGTCTCTGGTGGAGTGGAGTGGCTCGAGCTGGGGCAGGAAGAAGAGCTCTCGGTCTGGTAATTTTACAGGGGAGGAGATTTTATCCCGGTTGGAAATTCCAACCGGGATAAAATACCATCCCTTTTGTCCTGGTTGGTGGTTTTGTCCTAGTTGGAAATTCCAACGGGGACAAAAGACCCCCCTTTACTCCCTGTTGGAATTGTCAACCGGGACTAATCCTTTTGTCCCAGTTAGAATTACCAACTGGGACAAGGGGGGGCCTTTTTTCTCGGTTGGAGTGTCCAACCGGGACAAAAGGTGCGACCGTCGGTGCGATAGTTCTAGCCGTTACAACCGGGGACTAAAGGGGGGCGTTAGTCCTGGTTGGTATTTACAACCGGGACTAAAGCTCCCCCCCCTCCGATGGCCTTCGGTGGTACTTTTTTGACCCGGGACTAAAGCCACTTTAGTCACGGGTCCAATGTTAACCGGGACTAAAGGGGTTGGATGGAAGGTTAGTTCTCTACCAGTGAGGGACGTTTTCATCTAGCTTTTCCCACCATCATGTGCTAATCTCCATGTCCTTAATGCATGAGAGGCCATTGTCATGAGTTACACAAAATCCATAGCCTCTGTTGCCTTTGAGAAACAGCTGACAAAGTCATGCAGATGACAATTACCTTGACAAAGCTAGATTTTGCTGCTTGGTGCCAAATTCATCGTGCCCCTAGCCTGATCTACCTCTCTCGGGGTCAGATCTAGTGCCTAGTGGCTGGGAGGCGGTGCTAGGGCGATTCAGCGGCCATGCCGCTAGTTCCCACCCCCATCCTCTCCTATCCGGGTTGCGGCATCTCGTGGCGGCAGCCTTCGCCCCCGGGTTGGTACCGTCTAGATCCATCTTACCTGGATCCAGCGCCCTCCGGCTTTGGGGACCAGTCCGACGAACCTGTTCCCAGAGACGATGGTCGGTGACTATCGTCACAAATGTTGTGCTTGCAACGGAGGTGCTCAGGAACTCATCATGCGGTGAGTGTGGTATAGGACGCAATTTGTTGACGTTGGGTCTCAGGTGCTTCAATTGTTGGAGGTATGCCCTAGAGGCAATCATAGAGATGATGACATTCCATTTGTATCCATGATTTGTATATTGTGTTCATTGAATATCCATTGAAGGCTACTTGAATTGATTTGCAATTATGTGAATTGTATGTGAAACTCTTTACTTGTATGGTTATTCTAAAGTTGTCCCTAGTCGGAGTTCATGTGAGGACACACATGAATATTAGACTAGCACATGTATTAGTTGATGACTATGTTTCACAAGTCATGGACATGGAGATGTTGAACTAATAATGTGGATACATGTAGAGACATGTGCTAGGACTGACCCAACACGAGAAGTAGTTCTCTCTTTAAACAACATATACGCTTTGTCCTTAGACCTGAGATTGTCGCATGTATTCTAGATGTGGATCGACCTACTTAGGGGCTATCAAACGCTACGCCGTAACAGGGTAGTTATAAAGGTAGCTTTCGAGTTTGTCAAGAAGCATGCTATGAGACATGGTCAATCAAGATGGGATTTGCCCCTCTCTGATTGAGAGTGATATGTGTGGGCCCCTCGAGTGATCGGATCCGAAAATGCATGGCCGTGCTACGTACGGTTAAGAGTTAACCTACAAAGGGATTCCGAATCACAGGATCGAGAAAGAGCAGTCGGCTTGAAGCTAGACCAAATATCGTGAGGCAAAGGGAATAGCATGTATATTATGTTGTGATGGTTCGTCTGATATGATCTTCGTGTGCGTATAGGAGTTGGCACGTCTTGCTAGAGGCCGCTACCGACTATTGGGCCGAGTAGGAGTACTCGGGCCATGTCTATACGTATCCGAACCCATAGGGTCACACACTTAAGGGGCTGGAAGCCCAATTCGGATCTGATCCGAGTTGGATTAGGTTTAGAAGTACTAATGGGCCTCGGACCCAGAGGCCCGTTAGGAACCTCTATAAATAGAGGGGTGGGGGCGCCCTAGGGTTTACACCTTTTGGCGAAACACATCTGCCGCGCCTCCCACGCCCTCGCCTGTTGTAACTCGCGGATCTAGCAGTCCGGCTTGCGACGCTTCCTCCCTGCACGTGTGGATACCTTGGAGGTGTTGCGCCTGCAGCACTTGGATGAGCCGCCGACGAGCCACGACGATCTTGCTGCACGTGGATGAGCTGCTGGACGTTGACGTGATCGACTACGTACGACTACGTTGATCGACTACGTACGACTACGTGATCGTCTTCACTGCATCGACCCTTATCTACATCTTCCGCACCAGTAGTGCGTCGAGTGGTAATCCCGTGATCCTTATACAGCAGTTCTTCCTGGTTATACGCGGTAGAATTTTTGATTTGCGCTAGTGTAGCCTACCTCGTATCCCAACATCAACCTCGTGTGGTTGGTGATGGTGCGGTATGGGATGTGTCTCTTCGACCCTTGCAGCTGTGTTGTGGTGGGCTAGGGTGCACTGGCGAAAGCCACGGCGATGATGCTTATGGGTGTCATTTCCTTCTTGGAGGCGCCACCTATGTGTCCCAAATCCACCCTATCACTAGGTCTCGAGGTGAAAACTTTGTCCCGGTGGGCAGCAGTGGTGGCGACTATCGTCATTTCCTCGGTGGAGGCATCGTTTTGGAGGCTTTTTGAGTGCTGGTGCACTTCATGTCAGTACTGTGGTTACCCAACTCGGATTCTTCAACAGCTATTGGTATCTTACTTATCCCCACTCTGGAAGTGTGGATAGTTTTGCTGCGGTATTGGTTTGGTGGTCAGAGCGTCAATCAGCACATGGGGTTGTTTCTCTTCCCCGTTGTTGGATTTGGCTCATACTTTGGTTCTGCTTTCAGCTAATGTGGAGAAGTTACGAAACATGCCGCTAAGGAAGATTTGTACTGGTGTAGCCTGTTGAAGATTTTGAGTTACACCCTTTTCTTTATTTTTTGTTATGTTTCTTTGCTAGATCAGATTTTCTGATATCTTGGCTACATGTTTAGTTGGAACATATGCCTCTCTGTATTGTTTGTGGTCTGATGCATTCTCGAAAGAGGATGCCTGAAGCTGAAATTTTATCTTCCAAAAAAGTTTTCTACCTGGGATAGCGTCTCTGCCTCCACCATGAAGCTACATGTGTTGATGCCTCAACTAGATCGAAGCCTGTCCATTGGCGAGTTTGAATCTCGGTATGGACAGATTTACTTTGCGATAGCACTGAACAGCCAACTGCAATCTTTCCTAATCCTTCCTTGATGTTCACGCTAGACATGACGTTATTTGGGGCTCCTCGTTCACACAATACAAGTCGCAGAACGGATGGAGATGGAGTGGTGATAGAACAGCACCTAGCTGTTTCAGGTACGACGGGCACGACAGTGGCTTTGCAGCGGTGGCGACTTTAGTTATTTCATGGGGATCGAAAGAACCATCTAAGAGATCTTTCTTTTGTTAGGTAAGAATATCTACTTTAGATTATCGCCTTCCATACATGGAGGTATGGAGTCCTAATACTGCTTGATACGTAGTCTCTCCGTCTTGAAATACAAGGCATCCGAGGGTTCAAAATTTGTTTCCAAATACAAGGTGTCCTAGGAGTTGTTGGCAAGTACTCAATCAACTTAATTAAAAATTTGTCACATATTTCCCTTGTTAACTGGAAAACTTGCCTTGTATTACCATTACCTAAGGGTACACAAGACATTTGCTCACCTCCTTAATCAGTCTAAAAAATCTTAGGATGCCTTGTATTTTAGGATGGAGGGACTACTACATGATCTGGTGTACGATTCACAAGCATGCAAGCGTGTGTTGATTGCCTTTTTTTTCTTATTTAGTTGCCCACGATGGACTCCTCAAGAGGGACTCTTGCCGTATATGGATATATTGGTAGTATATATTTTTCTTTTTCACCGATTAACGTAGGATTTTCTAAAGAGTCTATAGATAGATGAGCTTGCATATTTCTGGTGCCAAACGAATGGTGTCGCTAATCATACTCGGACCTTCAAATTTCATTCAAAGGAAGGCTCCGGCCCTGCCGCACCGCGCGCCGAGCTAGATCTTCGCCTCGCCCACGGTGACAGGCCACGGCACAGGCCACGCATCCTTTTTCAGTGCTTGTGCGTCTGCGCCGTGTGAGCGCGCATCGGTCAGGTACCGTCGCAAGGCCGGGAGCCGCTCCGTCGTCTTGCTCCTCTCCGCCCGGCAAGCCGCTGGCTAGGAGCTTACGGGTACGAGAAGAGGAAGAAGGGGATTTAGGCAGTGGCAAAATTATCCGTTCATGAGAGCTGCAAAAGAATAAAAAATCAAAAGAGGAAAAAAGCGAAGAAACATTTAAAATAAAGCATTCGCATATGTTGCTGTCAAAATTTGAAAGATTAGCGAATTGGATGCCAAACAGCAAAAGGCGTGAGAAAGGCGAGGGATGTCTCCATCCGCTCAGCCTCACCGAATCGCTTATCCTCGCTCCGAGTATAGATGTCTATGCAGCTCGCGACCCGCCTACCTGGCACGAAAACTTTTTTAGCCCGGCACGAAGAGCTCAATGCTCGTGCTGAGCCCGGCCCGGTACTACGTGCCGGGTGTGGACCACTACTCGGCACGAGCCCAACCCGATTTGAAGAGCTAGCCTGTTAAGGGCCCGTTATCCTCCGCCCCCTAATAAAACTAAGAGGGTGTTTGGATATCCCTGCTAAACTTTAGCACCCATCACTTTAAATGTTTAATACTAATTAGGAGTATGAAATATAGCCTAAATACAAAACTTATTGCACAGATGGAGTCTAATCGCGAGACGAATCTATTAAGCCTAATTAGTCCATAATTTCCATAATTTGACAATATGGTACTACCGTAACTATTTGCTAATAATGGATTAATTAATTTTAATAAATTCATCTCGTGAATTAGACTTCATCTATACAATAGTTTTATAATTAATTTATATTTAATGTTTCTGAACCTCCGAGTGCCCGTTCGTATCCAAACACCCAGCCGTTTCTTCCCTCCCCGCCGCCGCCTGCCTCTCCGCTGCCTGCCTCTCTCTCGGCTCGGAGCAGAGCTCCTCCCCTCCGCCGCCGCCACCGCTCCACCTCTCCTCCCCTCCGCCGCCGGCGCCACTACCCCCTCCTCTCCTCCACCGCCGGCTCCGCTCCCCTCCCACTCCCACCCAACCGAGCCGCCGCCTCCCTCCCTCGCGGAGGCGAGCTGCCGAGCCGAGCAAAAACGCATTAACACTGATCTGAGGCCCTCCACCCACGGACCATTTCTGGCCGCGCGATCCGTGGCGGTGATGGGGCGACGGCCGCGGCGAAGAGAGCCGCCGGCGAGCAACCACACGCACGGACCAACTGAGGCTGTACGTGACGAAAGGGTGACCGAGGGGGTGAGACCCGCCGGAAAGAAACTTCGCTGCGAGCGTAGTAAGTACCATGCATCTGGCCCAGGATAATTTACGGTTTCGGGGATCTAGATAAAAAAGAAACAAAAATGAGTTTCGGATTTTGGGCAAAATACTCCAATTTTACCCTATGTTTTGTTAAAGTTATTTGTCTGATGAGAGACTACTTTGTGAAGGTGGTTTTGGTAAGGCATTTAAGCTAGAAGTTTTGAGAGAGTCCACTGACGGTTTCTCTGACGAGAGACTACTTGGTGAAGGTGGTTCTATAAGGTAAGATTAAATCATATATTTTCCATCCACTCAAATATATGTAATCAAATGTTATCCAGAAACTTATATTCGTATCAACCTGAGAGTTTTAATACTTAAACAGGCACGGCTACAGAATGGGGATATGATTGCTGTGAAGAAGTTTACATCGACAATTCTAGGAATTAACGATACACAATTTGAGAATGAAGCCAGTCATCTTATGAGGCTTAAACAACCAAATATAGTGCAACTTGTAGGCTATTGTTCTCACACAGAGATGGTACCGGTAGTGCACGAGGGGGCATACGTTTTAGCTGAGAAGTGAGAACGGTTTATTTGCTTGGAGTACCTGCCTCATGGAAGCCTTCATGGGCATCTTTCAGGTATGACAATCCAATATGAGTGTATCTGTTCATTTTTCTTTCTTTGAAGTTTGAACCTTGAATTATGTTTGTGTGGTCAGAGTGTATTTACTATTCATATTAATATTGTCTAGAGAACTACTATATTTTATTTATATAGTATCATTTGTCGGATATCTTATTACAAATGCAGATGAATCTTCTGGGCTTGATTGGGACACACTACAAAATTATTGAGGGTATTTGCTATGGTTTGCATTATCTTCATGAGAAGTGGCAAGCTGGGACCCCTATTATTCACATGGATCTTAAACCGAAGAACATATTGCTCGATGACAATATGGTGCCAAAAATTGCAGACTTTGGTTTGTCGAGGCTCTTTGGTGTCGAGCAAACTCAAGCTTGCACTACAAGTCAGTTTGGAACAATGTAAGTTAAATGCCTCTCAGATTCTTTCATTTGTCTTCACCAGAATACCTTTTTTCTTGAATGTCCTCTCATTGCTTCAAAGTTCACACACTAATGGAATCATGTTTGTGATACAGCGGTTACATGGCGCCAGAATACCGTGACAAAGGTTTAATCACAAAAAAGTTAGACATATTCAGTTTGGGTGTGATAATCATAGAGATAATGACAGGGCGAAGGGACTACCCAGATGAGATTGAAACATCATCCCAGGAATTTATTGAGCTCGTAAGAAAATTATGTTTGTACTTTCAAGGCGGAGCCATTTTTTAAAGAGATGCTGTTACATTTTTCAGTTGCATGGTTGTACTAATATTCTAGATTTGTGCCTGATTTCGCAGGTGCTTAAGAATTGGAGAAATAGACTAGAAAAGGCACAGAGATATACATCAGGCATTTCCCCCTTTCCTTCTTCCCACAGAGAAATTGATTACCTACAAATAAGAAGATGCATTCAGATTGGTCTAGCTTGCGTGAAACATGATCTGGCGAAAAGGCCAACAGCACTCAAAATTATGAACATGCTTCATGGATTGGAAGGTCCAGAAGAGGTAAGCTCACCAGCGAATTGGTGTTATCACTTAATTGCACTGCAGTAGTAATGGAATGAAACAAATACATTGCTATGCAGATGAGGGGAATTTCATCTCGAGGTATGTAAGATTTAGTTCAGATTTTAACAGAGTCCTAGGAATTTGATTCCAATTCCTCCCTTCCAAACAACCCTTTCAGATAAGAAAAAAACTATAGGGTATATCAAGACTTCATCTTTAAATACTGCAAAAACAAGAAAACTATAGGGTGCGAATTTGTTTTCCCGTATAGCAAAAGCAAAATCAAGAGTTTCATATCTGAAACTTTTGTTTTGGCAATAGACTATTCTGAAACTTCAGGTCATCTCCTTATTTGCCAATGTCATGCAAAATATTGATGTGATTTGCTAGAGGCACTTGCTAGACTTCTTTTCATTTTCCCTAAGCCTTGACTTAGAGTTGTAACTTAAATAGTGAAGGCAGATAGGACAAACACAAGGGCATTATGGATATTTTGAAAGAAAATTAATGGAAAAGAGAAATGGTGTTTACAACTATTATGAAAGATAAGCATAAGGTTTGCAAAATGATGGCACATGTGGGAGGAGAAGGTTCATTTTACCACTTGCACGTACTTTCCTTTCTTATGCTTCTAACCAAAAAAAAATAGATTTACACAAAAGGACAGCATAGTAATTTCTCATTATTTTTGGTACTTGGTCCCACCAAATTGGTACTTCTCTTTTGGTACTTCCTTTGTTTCCACCGTTCGATTTCGCCGGATGGACAGTTCTCATTTTTTTCAAGCACTCTAAAATTTCTCTTCCAAAATATATTACCATAGAAATTGTTCTTATCCATCGTTACTCGTCTTATGATAAAGTAATACTTCCCTCTTTTAAAAAAAATAGACGATTATTTCCTCAAGGTTGTAAACAAGTACCGTACAACTATTGATCTTACTTGTAAGTTTTTTTTTAAAAAATCCTACAAAATTATGTTAATGAATTGTAGAAGGCTAAGAATCTTGTTGACTACTGGAGATGAGATGCTTAAATGAAATCAAAGTATGATATTGATAACAAGTGTTTATGGTGCCTTACTGACCAGGATTATATTAATGAACAGGAGGTAAGAGCTGGTTCAGCTAGAAGAATTGATCCAACTAAGCGGCATCGAGATTGTCTGCTTGAGGTCGATGACAGTGAACCTAGAAGTTTAATGTTGGACGATATGAAGTCTAAAGTAGCAAAGTTGACAGAAAAAGGTGGACTCCTGAATGCAGAAGCAATTGAGAAGCTAGTACATCTTCTGCAACTTGATCAAACTGAGGAAAAGATGGATGTTTCTGATCGGGTTAAACTTGCTGATGTTATTGCTGCTACAGAAAATCCTGTTTGGTTAGACAGACTTGTTCAATCAAGGGGCCTTTTGGTGTTAAATAGTTGGGTAGACGAGGCTCACCAAAAAGAAGCTGATAAGCCTATGCAGGAACTTCTCCTTGCCCTGCTTCGTGCCCTAGCTATATTGCCTATCAATCTCAGTGCATTGCAAAGCTGTAGTATTGGGAAATCTGTCAATCATCTGCGTAGCCATAGAAATTTGGAGATTCAGAAGAAGGCTAAGAGTCTTGTTGAGGATTGGAAGAGACGTGTGGATACTGAAATGAAGTCAAATTTATGAAAGCTTTATTGCCATGCCTATCCGGGACATTTAAAAAAGATTTGATTAAATTTCAAAAGCAGGAAACTGATGAGGTGGCTCAGGTGAGCACCATTCCAAAAATTGGGTGCCCAATGTTTCTTCATCAAAAGTGTATGACTGAGGAAACTGAAGCATGATGCTATTATTAATAAGGCTACTCTGGAGAATCCACCGGCTAGAGAAATTGGGCATTTAGCAATTATATTTTCGTTGAGATCTTTATCCTGTGTGTAATGGCTAATATGTGTCTAAGTCGCTTCATGACTTGTTTGATTGCTGAATAAGTGAAGATGACAATACTGACATTACATGGCATCATTCTCGTTAATTCTTGGTACCAGTAATTCCATGCAATTGTGCAGATTGACAATAAAAAAGCCCGTTAGATTACCTCCCTCCGTATTAGCAACATAAGTGAAATGGCAAAAACATCCAAGGATATGCCGCTAAAGAATGTAAAAGATGAAATCGGACCAGGTCGAAGGCTAATACAAAAGACAAAGCTCCAGCAGCAACCAATCAGGTTGAGGCCTGGGAAAGGGGAATACAGCTCAAGCAAAAGGAGGAGAGGTGTAGAGCTCTTCGGCAGTAAATCGCTGTTAAGAAGAGGTTGTTAGCCTAGGCGGTATCCCATGAAGAAGAGGAGCCTTCAAAGTCACTCACCGAGGCTCAAATGTGACAGTCTATACAAAGCATGCAACATCAGCTGAACGAGTTGCAGTACAACGGGCAGGCGTAGGAGCCACAACCACTCCCCCTCGTCAGCATAGGATGGAGCCAAGGGGGCACGATAGGCACAATGGAGGGCCAATAACACCGTTGTCGTTTGAATTGGAAGAAGTATCATGGATCCCACCAAAGTTCAACGCCATGACTCTACCACTATATGATGGGAAGTTCGCCCCAAAGAAGTTCCTGATGAAGTACGGGGTGATTCAGCAACCAAGGCCAAGGCCTTCATTATGGCTCTCAAAGGGCCTACGCAGTATTGGTACACGAACATTCCAAGGGGGCTGATATATTATTGGCTCCAGCTGTACAATAGGCTGTTATCCAGCTTCAAAGGGCTTCATATATGATGGAAGAACTCACCTCAACTGACTTCGTCCACGCATGCATCCAAGGATAGAAGGGAACTCTACAAGAGTACATGCACGATGTTGTCCGGATAAGGGCAAGGGCTCCGAGTGTGTCTGAAGAAGACAGCGTCATCCATACCACATTGCCACTATATGAGGCTTGAAGGTGGGACCCTGCCAGGATCTCTTGGATAGGCAGCAGCCCGATACGGTTCGAGAGTTATTTGAGGTTATGCAAGAATACTACAGATCAAACCGGTGACAAAGGCACATAATCGATGCCCTTGTTGCTTAAAAAAGCAAAAGTAAGGCCAAAATCAATGGAGTCAGTCAAAGCCGTGGCAAGCTGAGGGCAAGAGGTACGTCGCTCAACCAGTCAATAATGTATCTGCGGGCTCAGGTGATGGAGCTAACCAAAACTTCAACTATGGCCGAGGAGGCTGTCGAAGCAATAGAGGACGATGGGGGTCGAAGAGGAGGGATGGTTCATGCAAATATCTGGAGGGTCAAATGAGCCAGTTCATACAAATAAGATAGGATTACTACTGAGCGTCGAGAAGCACTTCAGGTTGCCTTGGTCTCGCATACCAATGTCATTCACCACAATGGATGTAAGGATGCAACATTATCCACATAATGATCCTCTCGTAATCAGAGCGAACATTGAAAAAAATTCCACGTACTTCTTTGAAACAACATGGGAAGAATCCTCGTTGACAATGGTAGCTCCACGGATATCTTGACATGGAAATGTTTTACAGATATGAAGTTCACATCGAAAGATTTGCAGAAGGCTGATCACCCGTTATATGGCTTCGGCAATAAGAGAATAGATGCCCTCGAAAAGATCAATGTCACTGTGACATTCGGAGGGCCCATGATCAGAACATATATATCTCATTACCTTCCATGCCATTGATTTTGCATAACCGTACAATGCCATCATTGGAAGAAACACAGTTAACAAGTTTGCAGCTACTATTCACCAAGGGTACCTGTGCATGAAGATCCCCATAACTGCAGGAGTGCTGGTGTTGACGCTCATTATTGACACACTTTTACCCCTGTTTATCTTCAGTAATGACATGAATTTAATACCTAAACTATTGATCACATCTAATAAACCGGTCATTTTCACATGTACAAAATATTTTGAAGAATGTTCTGTTTTTGCAGGAAATTGAACTTAAAAGCATATTTTTTGATAAAGCATGGAACGAGCATCGAACCAGACGAAGATGAAGGCCAACGGGCCAAGGAAAGGCTTAGGCCGATCGGCCTAGAGGAGACCAGGCCGATCGGCCTAGGGTCTTCTGGCGCCCCCTAACACTCATCTTTGGCAAGTAATCCTCCAAGATGACTTAAGGGCTAAGTTATTAAACATATGGCAAGAACCATTTCGTGATCAAAGAGAAATCAAAGAAGATCAAGTGGAGATTTGGAAAGTTATTGAAGATCAATCTCATTCTGAAACTACGGACATGCCAGGCTCACATGCAAGTGAAAACAAGATTCCTAAGCATCTAAGAAGACTTGGAGATGAACCAGTACATGGGGGGGGGCAAAAGGAAGGCCCAGGTCGACCGGCTTGGACCCTCCCAAGCCGATCGGCCTGGGGGTTTCCTTCGCCCCCTTGCCTTCCAATTTTTACCACGCGCTCTCTAGACTATAAATACCCAAAAAACCACCGAGTAGCATAGAAGCAGTAGAGAAGTAGAAGGAGCTTGAGGGACACCTCTCCGGAGAGCCGCGGGCTGTGCAATTGTCGGGGGTTAGCGTAGGCAAACCTCTGCCGGTGTGATCACCCTGCGAGGAAGATCACACTGGAGTTCTGGAGCTAGGAGTCATCAAGATCAAGGTAGGATCCCGGTGGTGATCTTGTGATGTACAATCATTCATGGTAAAGTAGTAGATGTGTTCATGTTCTTAGCAATCGAAGTATCTCCTTTGATGGTTTTATGCTTTATTGGGTTTGCTTGCTTTTCAATCTATGAATCGATAAAAGATTGCTTAGGATGTTCTTGTGGTCATGGTGACCAGATTTGCATGCCTGATCTACCGATGAGTATGACACGTTCTCTTGATCGTGCCCTTAACCTGCTTGCGCTAATAGAGGTGATCTTGACAGGATCTTTCTTGTGTAAGGTGGGGGTTTCAAGATCCGGACTGGAGGTGTAGATTTATAGATATTTTTTACTAGAATCATATCTATGTTGCTTTGCTATCCATGCTTAGAATTACAACATATGCATAGTCTAGGTTGCTCTTGATTGGTTACCTTTGCTCTATCTATTATCTGTCTGTACATCCTTAGTAGATTGGATTTGAATCACCATCAACACTAAGTCCATACTAACAATGCTAGTTAAAATAGATCTTGTGCTATAAGTTCCACGGATTGATAAACCTTGGGGGAATACTTTGAGGGAAGAGCTACAACTAATCCATGCGCTTGCGGTTCACAACTTGGCTTGCTAACAGCCGTCAACAAGCTTTTCTGGCATCATTGTCAGGGAACTAATAGTTAAGTTCTAAGTTTAACTATGCATCCATAATATGACTTTTTGTTCATGATTTGTTCAGTCTTTTCATTTTAATCTTTTTTTGTTTTTGTTCAATCTCAATCAAAAGTTCAATCTAGTTCTTGGATATATGTGTTTGGCTTTCACTAACGCTAACAGAAGATGGACGGCTATTGATGCTCACTATTGACACACTTTTACCACTGTTTATCTTCAATAATGACATGAATTTAATACCTAAACTATTGATTACACCTAATAAACCAACCATTTTCACATATGCAACATATTTTGGAGGATGTTCTATTTTCAGGGAATTGGATCTAAAAGTATATTTTTGGATAAAACACTAAACGAGCATCAAACTAGACAAAGACAGAGGCCAACGAGCCTAGGAAGGGCCTAGGTCGATTGGCCCAGAGGAGCTCAGGTCGATCGGCCTAGGGTCTTCTGGAGCCTTCTAACGCTCATCTTTGGCAAGCAATCCTCCGAAATGACTTAAGGGCTAAGTTTGTGAAGATATGAGAAGGATCACTTTGGGATCAAAGAGGAATCAAGTGGAGATTTTGAAAATTCATTGAAGATCAATCTCATCCCGAAGCAACCGACGTGCTAGACCCACATGCAAGTGAAAATAGGACGTCAAAGCACTAGAGGAGACTTGGAGATGAAGCAGGACGCGAGGGGCCAAAAGGAAAGCCCAGGCCGATCGGCCTGGACCCTCCCAGGTTGCTCGGCCTGGGGGTTTCCTTCGCCCCCTCGCCTTCCAATTTTTGCCACACACTCTCTGGATGATAAATACCCTAAAAAATCCATCGAGCCCCATATCCAAGATGACATACTTGACATGAAGAAGTAGATAAGCAGAAGGAGCTTGAGGGATACCTCTCCGGAGAGTCGAGGGCCGTGCAGCTGTCGAGGGTTAGCATAGGCGAACCTCTGCTAGTGTGATCACCCTGCGAGGAAGATCACGTTGGAGTTTTGGAGCTAGAAGTCATCAAGATCAAGGTAGGATCCCAGTGGTGATCTTGTGATGTATAATCATTCATGGTGAAGTAATAGATGTTTTCATATTCTTAGCGATCAAAGTATCTCTCTCGATGATTTTATGCTTTATCAGGTTTGCTTGCTTTTCAATCTATGAATCGATGATAGAGTGCCTAGGGTGTTCTTGTGGTCGTGGTGACCAGATTCGCAAGCCTGATCTACCGATGAGTATGACATGTTCTTATGATTGGGCTATTTGCTAGCTAGTGTTCTTGCCCTTGTGATCATGCATCATGGAGCCAATTCGCTACACTAATTAGCTGTATGCTCTGAAGATCGCTCTCTACTACTGAACAAGCTGTAACTGGTCTCGTGGGCTTGCTATTGCCTCTAAACTGTACTACTTGCCACCATCTTGCTATTGGCTGAATGGAGCTTCACCACATGAGCGCCACTTTCTTGTCTGCACTAAACTACTGCATTCCACCATTGGTTATCACCGGGATTTGTTTGCTTCTTTCGGATATGCTTCTAGACTTCAATGTACTTATCTACTACTGCCTTTCAAACTGCACTACTTGCTATCTGGCTTCTGAACCTGGATGGGTGCGAACATGGTCTTTGCTGCATGCTGCATATCACTGGCTACTATACTCAGCTGTCTTGTGGGCTGTGGCCGATTCGATCATCAACAACAAGACTGAACATGCCTAAACAAACTACTCGTTATATCTTTCCTAGCTCTGTATCTTACATGGCCTTGCTTAAACCTGACACCTTTCCATAGCAGCTAGTAGCAGATTGTTCTTGGTGTGTTAAGTGAAGCTTTGTTCCTTTGAAATGTCAACACGGTACTTGCAAAGCTGATGTGCATTACCTGGAGTTGCCGTCTTACCTGTCGGGCTACTAAAATTATATTTCTAGCCATTGCTTGGCTGCTGCACTATCTTCTGCTGCCTGCTGCTCTATCTTCAATTTGGCTGCTGCTCTAGCCATTGCTTATTGGCTGCTGGCTGCCGCTGGCTCAAATTTTGGTTGCTTGGCTGCTGCTTTCCCCTCCTCTCTTCTAAGTTCTCAGGTGTCTCCATTCTTAGTAAATATGTTGAAAGAGATGATGATTAAGGGGCACATCTGCACATATGTCATCCTTAGAACTTTTCCCTTTATTTTCTATTTTCTATCCTTGCAGCACCTGCATGCTTGTGTTTATGTTGGCTACTGGTCTCCAGCCTTCAAAACTACAGTTGATTCTATTAAACTCTAAATTATGGACACTTACATAAATATACATGGCTTAAGTATCATTAGACATTTGTATCTGTATCTTTATATATCTTGCTTTTGCATATATTTTTTTGGCAGCAGCACTCATATCACTAACTTGTCCTCTCCTGTATGTTTGGCAGCTGCAGCTGCTTTATTTGTTTTGGCAAGGAGCTGCTGCTCTATTTTTTTTTTGCAGCAGCAACTGCTCTATTTGTTTTGGCAAGCAGCTCTATTTTTTTTGGCAGCAGCAACTGCTCTATTTGTTTTGGCAAGCAGCAGCTGTTCTATTTTTTTGGTAGTAGCAGTTGCTCTATTTTTTTGCTAAGCAGCAACTATTTTTTTTCTGCCTCCTCTCCTCTCCTCTTTTGCCTATGATGAAATTGTCTATCTCCATATATTATCTGGAATGAGCTGATGATCAAGTTCTTGTGAGGAACTGGGCATCATTTGTAGGGATACGAGGTAGGCTACACTAGCGCAATTCAAAAAAAATTCTACCGTGTATAACTAGGAAGAACTGCCGTATAAGGATCACGGGATTACCACTCGACGCACTACTGGTGCGGAAGATGTAGATATGCGTCGATGCAGTGAAGACGATCACGTAGTCGTACGTAGTCGATCAACATAGTCGTACGTAGTCGATCACGTCCAGCAGCTCCTCAGCAGCTCGTCCACGTGCAGCAAGATCACCTCCGGTGCCTCGGCTCGTCGACGGCTCGTCGTCGGCTCGTCATGGCTCGTCGGTGGCTCGTCGGCGGCTCGTCCAAGTGCTACAGGCGCAACACCTCCAAGGTATCCACACGTGCAGGGAGGAAGCGTCGCAAGCCGGACTGCTAGATCCGCGAGTTGCAACAGGCGAGGGCATGGGAGGCGCGGCAGGTGTGTTTCGCCAAAAGGTGTGAACCCTAGGGCGCCCCCACCCCTCTATTTATAGAGGTTCCTGACGGGTCTCTGGATCCGAGGCCCATTAGTACTTCTAAACCTAATCCAACTCGGATCAGATCCGAATTGGGCTTCCAGCCCCTTAAGTGTGTGACCCTATGGGTTCGGATACGTATAGACATGGCCCGAGTACTCCTACTCGGCCCAATAGTCGGTAGCGGCCTCTAGCAAGATGTGCCAACTCCTATACGCACACGAAGATCATATCAGACGAACCATCACAACATAATATACATGCTATTCCCTTTGCCTCACGATATTTGGTCTAGCTTCAAGCCGACCGCTCTTTCTCGATCCTATGATTCGGAATCCCTTTGTAGGTTAACTCTTAACCGTACGTAGCATGGCCATGCATTTTCGGATCCGATCACTCGAGGGGCCCAGAGATATCACTCTCAATCAGAGAGGGGCAAATCCCATCTTGATTGACCATATCTCATAGCATGCTTCTTGACAAACCCGAAAGCTACCTTTATAACTACCCTGTTACGGCGTAGCGTTTGATAGCTCCTAAGTAGGTCGATCCACATCTAGAATACATGCGACAATCTCAGGTCTAAGGACAAAGCGTATATGTTGTTTAAAGAGAGAACTACTTCTCGTGTTGGGTCAGTCCTAGCACATGTCTCCACATGTGTCCACATTATTAGTTCAACATCTCCATGTCCATGACTTGTGAAACATAGTCATCAACTAATACATGTGCTAGTCTAATATTCATGTGTGTCCTCACATGAACTCCGACTAGGGACAACTTTAGAATAACCATACAAGTAAAGAGTTTCACATACAATTCACATAATTGCAAATCAATTCAAGTAGCCTTCAATGGATATTCAATGAACACAACATACAAATCATGGATACAAATGGAATATCATCATCTCTATGATTGCCTCTAGGGCATACCTCCAACAGTCTCCCACTTGCACTAGAGTCAATCTAGAAGGTACCTAATACCCATAGCTCTTACATGCGCATCATGCTTAGCCTGCGGGAGTGGTTTTATCAACGGATCAGAAATGTTTAGATCCGTGTGTATTTTGCATATCTTGATCTCACCCCGGTTAACGAAGTCTCGAATGAGATGAAATCGCCGCATTACGTGTTTGTTCTTCTGGTGGTTCCTTGGCTCCTTTGCTTGCGCAATTGCCCCATTGTTATCACAGTAGAGATTCAATGGGCTGGACGCATTCGGGAACACACTAAGCTCAATGAAGAAATTCCTTATCCAAACACCTTCCTTCGCGGCTTCCGAAGCCGCGATGTACTCGGCTTCTGTCGTAGAATCGGCCACCGTCTCCTGCTTGGAACTCTTTCAACTAACAGCACCACCATTTAGCGTGAACACAAATCCTGATTGTGACTTTGAATCATCTCTGTCGGTTTGGAAACTAGCATCGGTGTAACCTGTTACAACGAGCTCCTCCTCACCTTCATAGATGAGGAACATATCTTTAGTCCTTCTCAAGTACTTAAGAATGTTTTTCACCGCTGTCCAGTGACTCTCACCTGGATCAGATTGGTGTCTGCTTGTCATACTTAGCGCATATGAAACATCTTAGCAAGTACTTATCATTGCATACATGATAGATCCAATAGCCGAGGCATATGGCACTCTACTCATGCGATCCCGCTCATCAGCAGTCGAAGGACACTGAGTCTTGCTGAGATGTATGCCATGTGACATAGGCAAGAATCCTTTCTTTGCCTCTTCCATGCTGAACCGCTTCAACACTTTGTCAATGTAAGTATCTTGGCTTAAACCTATAAGCCTTCTCGATCTATCTCTATAGATCTTAATGCCCAGAATATATGCCGCTTCCCCTAAGTCCTTCATCGAAAAACTATTTTTCAGTGAAATCTTTACGGACTCAAGCATAGGAATGTTATTTCCAATCAGTAATATGTCATCCACATATAAGATTAGAAATACTACAGAGCTCCCACTAACCTTCTTGTAAACACAAGACTCTTCTTCGTTCTTGGTGAAGTCAAACCCTTTGACCACTTCATCAAAACGAATGTTCCAACTCCTAGATGCTTGCTTCAATCCATAAATGGATCTCTGAAGCTTGCATACCTTTCCAGCATTTTTCGGATCGATAAAACCCTCGGGCTGTATCATATACACGTCCTCAGTTAGGTTTCCATTCAGGAAAGCTGTCTTGACATCAATCTGCCATATCTCATAATCGAAATATGCAGCTATAGCTAGAATAATCCGAATGGACTTAAGCATCACTACGGGCGAGAAGGTCTCATCGTAGTCAACTCCTTGAACTTGTCGAAAACCTTTTGCGACAAGTCGTGCTTTATAGATGTGAACATTTCCATCCATGTCCTTTTTCTTCTTATAGATCCACTTGCACTCTATGGCTTTAACACCATCAGGCGGGTCAACCAAGTTCCAAACTTGATTGTCTCCCATGGACTCTATTTCGGATTGCATGGCATTCTGCCATTTTTCGGAGTCTGGGTCCATCATTGCTTCTGCATATGTCGCAGGCTCATCATTGTCCAACAATAATATTTCCCGCATTTCGCGGAGCCTTGCCGACCTTCGTGGTTGTGGCGGTGCTTCTCTTGCCATGGGTATCTCAACTTGTTCTGCTACGTTAGCATCACTCATTGATTCTTGCCCGATCGGCTCATCTTGAACTTCTTCAAGATGCACTGTCTTTCCACTCTTTTCTCCTTTGAGAAACTCTTTCTCTAGGAAAACCCCGTTCCGAGCGACAAACACTTTGCCTTCTGATCGGTTGTAGAAATAATATCCCAAAGTTTCCTTTGGATATCCCACGAAAATGCACTTATCCGACTTGGGTGTGATCTTGTCCGACTGAAGTCGCTTGACAAACACTTCACATCCCCAAATCTTTAGAAAAGACAAACTAGGAACCTTTCCAGTCCATATCTCATATGGTGTCTTAACTACAGATTTAGATGGTACCCTATTAAGTGTGAAAGCTGCTGTTTCTAGAGCGTATCCCCAAAATGACAATGGTAGGTCCGACTGGCTCATCATTGATCGAACCATGTCTAACAAAGTTCGATTACGTCGCTCGGACACACCGTTTCTCTGAGGTGTTCCAGGCGGCGTAAGTTGTGGAACAATTCCGCAACTCTTTAGATGATTGCTAAACTCGTGGCTCAAATACTCGCCTCCACGATCAGATCGTAAGGCCTTAATTTTCTTGCCACGTTGATTTTCAACTTCATTCTGAAATTCCTTGAACTTTTCAAAGGTTTCAGACTTGTAACTCATCAAGTAGACATAGCCGTATCTACTAAAATCATCAGTGAAAGTTATGAAGTATTGGAATCCTCCTCTAGCCGTCGTGCTCATTGGTCCGCATACATCACTATGTACGAGTTCCAACAAGTCTACTGCTCTCTCAGAAAATCCTGTGAAAGGCGTCTTGGTCATCTTGCCTAGCAAGCAAGCCTCACATGTCTCGTATGATTCAAAATCAAACGAAGTTAGAAGTCCATCAGAATGGAGCTTCTTCATGCGCTTTTCACTTATATGACCCAAACGACAATGCCACAAGTAGGTAGGACTCAAATCATTAGGCCGAGGCCTTTTAGCACTTACATTACAGACAGGTGAACCATCAAGATTTAAAACAAATAATCCATTCACAATGGGTGCAAAAGCCATAAACATATTATTCTTAGAGATCACACAACCATTGTTTTCACTCGCAAATGAATAACCATCCTACATCAAGCATGAAGGAGATAAAATGTTTCGACTTAAACTAGGAACAAAATAACAATTATTCAACTCCATAATAAATCCTGACGGGAGGTGGAGTTGCATCGTCCCGACGGTCAACGCAGCAACTCTTGCATTATTGCCCACGTGGAAATCAACTTCTCCTCTTTCCACGCTTCTACTTCTTATCATTCCCTGCATCGAATTGCAAATATGAGCAACCGATCCGGTATCAAATACCCAAGAATTAATAATTGTATCAGCGAGAAATATGTTGTCTATAACATTAACAACAAGCGTACCTGAGGTAGAAGTACTCTTACTTCCGCCATTCTTCAAGGAAGCTAGGTACTGCTTGCAGTTTCTCTTCCAGTGACCAAGTTCATGACAGTAAAAGCACTCTTTGTCTGGAGCAGGTCCAGATCCAGCTTTAACCTTGGGCGCTGGGTTTAGCTTGGACGTTCCAGCCTTGCCCTTCTTCTTCCAAGAATTGCCCTTCTTCTTAAAGCTAGGCTTGTTCTGTATAGCCATCACATGGCTGGTACTAGCGCTTTTCTTGATGTCTACCTCTGCTGTCTTGAGCATACCACACAGTTCATTCAAACCCTTCTCCGTCCCATGCATATGGTAGTTCGAGATGAAGTTCCCATAGCTAGGCGGAAGAGATGAAAGAATGAAGTCAGTGGCCAACTCTTTGCCCATTGGGAAGCCCAGCTTCTCCAATCGCTGAGTGTAACCAACCATCTTGATTACATGTGGTCCTACTGCTGCGCCTTCTGCTAACTTGCACTCCAGAAAGGCTTTGGACATATTGAACCTTTCGGTCCTAGCCTGTGTCTGGAACATGTCCTTGAGCGCCACGATCATATCGTGTGCCTCATGATTTGTTTCGAACTGCATCTGCAGCTCGGGTTCCATGCAAGCAAGCATAAGGCAGCTTACCTCAAGATTAGCATCAAATGCCTTCTTGTAAGCAGCCTTAACGGCAGCAGATGCATCATCAGCAGGTACTGGTGGTAGTGGGGTGTCTAGAACATCTTCCTTTTTATCGGCCCTGAGAACAATTCTCAGGTTACGGATCCAATCCGAGTAGTTTGTTCCATTCAACTTGTCCTTCTCAAGGACCGAACGCAAAGCAAACGATGTGGTGGTGTTGCTAGGTGCCATTTAATCTACAACAAAAGTAATGCAAAATACACTAAGACAAACGTATCCATGATAGAGCAAATTACATTAAACTATTTTAACAGAATCTACTCCCACTAAAATCAATATCCCTCTATTGAAACTTAGTGATTCAGGATCCACAACTAACAAGTCTACTAGTGAGCTTTAGCATCACCGCTAGCAAACGAGGTAGATCGGTAAGCAACTTTTGCTAATCATATCACATATGACTCCTGTTGTTGGGTGACATCTCCATGTCTCGGCGCCCAACCTTTATGCCCCAATGTCCTTAACCATTAAGATAACCTTGTTAAGCAAACCAACCCTTATGCATGTAAGTGTCCGACACAAACCCGTCTAGTCAAGGAAAACTAGTGGTACCCTAATTTCATAGACCCACCACTAATTGTACAAGACATGGGACGGT
Source organism: Setaria italica (assembly GCF_000263155.2). NCBI lineage: Eukaryota > Viridiplantae > Streptophyta > Magnoliopsida > Poales > Poaceae > Setaria > Setaria italica. The sequence continues at coordinate 17,169,140 of NC_028451.1, forward strand.
GCAAGTTTTAGTTGGGAGGGCATACTAACTTAAACTTTGTGAGGGATCATTCTACTTCTAACATCACAGCATGCAGAAAGTAAAACATAAACAGAATAACATTCACACAGTTGTGACACAGTATGGCCCGTTTTCATATGGTGATCTTCATCTCCATAGAACCTGTTCACCATGGTGATCTCTATCTCCATGTTCCATGTGCGCCATCCTCCTGGTGATGAGTCCTCCAAGAACTAGAACATGCTATTACGCCTAATAGCTAGTAAAGAATCTAGTAATGAAGATTACATAGTTGCTTGGATCATCACATATTGGTACGCAGACCATTAACTACAATAAAGTGACAACACATATGGCTCCTACCGTGTTGCCGTACGCGCGACACGCAGGTCACGAATGAGTTACACACATGCATCACATACACAAGGAGGCCATACTGATCACAAGATACAAACAAACATCCTGCAAAACAGAGTTAGGCGTCCTAACGTTCTAAACTTCGGATGCCCGAAACTCCATCTTCCAAGCCGAATTTGGGAAATCTAATTTCGCCAAAAACGGCAAAGCAGTTGAATTTCAAGTGTAACTTTTTCTGTAGATCAATTTTCATATAAAATTCACCCCGATCCGAGATCGTACCGAAAAGTTACGGCTGATTTACCGAAGCATACGCATACGGCAAAAATCCCGACCCCGGCAGTAGATCCCATCTACTATTGCACATCTGATGCGCCTGGCGTATGACCCTGGATTTCGATTCGACCAATCATATTGATCTTCGCTCACTGCAACTGGATTTACGTGTATCACTTAACTCCGATGGCGGAAACCGACCGGTAGGAGTATGTCGTTACACTACCATTGCAGCAAGGGCACGAAACCAGGACATAGATCAAACGGAAAACTCGCATATCTCCATATGCACACATCCCGAATCCAAAACTAAGCAGCTACGGCTCTTGATACCACTGTAGGGATACGAGGTAGGCTACACTAGCGCAATTCAAAAAAAATTCTACCGCGTATAACCAGGAAGAACTGCCGTATAAGGATCACGGGATTACCACTCGACGCACTACTGGTGCGGAAGATGTAGATATGCGTCGATGCAGTGAAGACGATCACGTAGTCGTACGTAGTCGATCAACGTAGTCGTACGTAGTCGATCACGTCCAGCAGCTCCTCAGCAGCTCGTCCACGTGCAGCAAGATCGCCTCCAGTGCCGCGGCTCGTCGTCGGCTCATCGTCGGCTCGTCGTGGCTCGTCGGCGGCTCGTCCAAGTGCTGCAGGCGCAACACCTCCAAGGTATCCACACGTGCAGGGAGGAAGCGTCGCAAGCCGGACTGCTAGATCCGCGAGTTGCAACAGGCGAGGGCGTGGGAGGCGCGGCAGGTGTGTTTCGCCAAAAGGTGTGAACCCTAGGGCGCCCCCACCCCTCTATTTATAGAGGTTCCTGACGGGCCTCTGGATCCGAGGCCCATTAGTACTTCTAAACCTAATCCAACTCGGATCAGATCCGAATTGGGCTTCCAGCCCCTTAAGTGTGTGACCCTATGGGTTCGGATACGTATAGACATGGCCCGAGTACTCCTACTCGGCCCAATAGTCGGTAGCGGCCTCTAGCAAGATGTGTCAACTCCTATACGCACACGAAGATCATATCAGACGAACCATCACAACATCATAGACATTATATTCCCTTTGCCTCACGATATTTGGTCTAGCTTCAAGCCGACCGCTCTTTCTCGATCCTATGATTCGGAATCCCTTTGTAGGTTAACTCTTAACCGTACGTAGCATGGCCATGCATTTTCGGATCCGATCACTCGAGGGGCCCAGAGATATCACTCTCAATCAGAGAGGGGCAAATCCCATCTTGATTGACCATGTCTCATAGCATGCTTCTTGACAAACCCGAAAGCTACCTTTATAACTACCCTGTTACGGCGTAGCGTTTGATAGCCCCTAAGTAGGTCGATCCACATCTAGAATACATGCGACAATCTCAGGTCTAAGGACAAAGCGTATATGTTGTTTAAAGAGAGAACTACTTCTCGTGTTGGGTCAGTCCTAGCACATGTCTCCACATGTGTCCACATTATTAGTTCAACATCTCCATATCCATGACTTGTGAAACATAGTCATCAACTAATACATGTGCTAGTCTAATATTCATGTGTGTCCTCACATGAACTCCGACTAGGGACAACTTTAGAATAACCATACAAGCAAAGAGTTTCACATACAATTCACATAATTGCAAATCAATTCAAGTAGGCTTCAATGGATATTCAATGAACACAACATACAAATCATGGATACAAATGGAATATCATCATCTCTATGATTGCCTCTAGGGCATACCTCCAACATCATTACCTTACCTTCACGCAATTCTTTGTTATGATGCCTTGATGCTCCAAGATCATGATCAAATGATGATTGACATATTTCTGAGGCCTCTTACTCATACTCTTACTTCTACTACTACTACTTCTACGACTCCTACTCCTACTACTCCTTGTACTACTACTACTTCTAGTACTACTACTACTACTACTACTACTACTACTACTTCTGGTACTACTACTTCCACTACTACTACTATTAATGAATACCTATATGATTTCGAAGATATTTTTACGTCCCTAACTCTATGACATTGAAGCCTCTGCTCCACAACCTGAAGCCACGAACTCGGGTGGTGAGACGAAGAGGAGACGGGGGGACAGAAAAGGGAATCTTTATCCAGACAAGGACAAGTTCTATGACATAAGAGTGGTCCGAAAGCTAGGGAAGCCATTTGAGCCGAAACATCTCTGAGCACGGTGGCGTAATGCAATCGGGGTGCTAGTAAGAGATGAGTTGAACCCATCAGTCCCAAGCTGGAAAGACGTATCCAATGAGACAAAGGCCTTCCTATGGAAAAAGTTGTTGACCAATTTTAGATTCTCGGAGGGAACCCATAAAATGGTACAATGTCACGCTCTTAAGCAACTTGGAGAGGCATTCTGACGCTGGAAGTCTAAACTCAACGTCAACTATATCCAAAAGGGATTAACTCCCTTCAATGAGTATGGCAAGATTACTCCTAGACAATGGGAGGAGTTTGTTAGATAGAAGACTTTAGAGGAAGCATTGTCCCTCAGTGCCCGTAACACCGAGCTGGCGAAGAAGAATGTGCACCACCATTATCTAGGTCCTGGTGGCTACTATGGCAAGGAGGACCAGTTTAGGAAGATGGAGGAAGAGGCCGCCTCAACCAGGACATACAACTTGCAGGGGGTATCGAAGCGCACAAGGAATTGGATCCTTTCGAGGAATAAAGAAGCATCCAAGGCGCTTAAGTTTACTAAGATGGAGACGGAATAGGCAGTATTGAAGATTTTGAAATATGTTGATGACCCACAGAAGGGCTTATTCAAGCCTTCCAGAGAGAGGGACGAGCTTACCCTTGCCTTAGAAAACCCTGAGCACATAGGCCGCGTTAGGGGCCTAGGGAAAAGAGTGATCTGGAAGGAGGCATGGGAAGAGGACAGTTACATGTACAAGAAACATGGCAGAGACCGAGAAGCTAATCTTGAGCTTCAAGTGAAGACTCTAGTTGCGAAGGCGCTGGCAGAGCAAGGACTATCTACGGAGCCATGAACAGTAGCGGCGCCGGCACAACTAGCATTAGTGGCCAGCCCTCCGGATATTCCCAGCAGCCAAGGTTCCATTGCAGCCACAACCCCCGTCGATCGCATACAGGAACCAACTTGTTGCACCTTGGTCATACTCATGGGCAGGCAATCAAATATGATTGAAGTGGAAATGGGTGAGGCACATCCTCCTAGTGGCTTGTATCATACTCGACCAATCCCGCCGGACTACACCAGGGTCGAGGTGCAGACCGTGAAGCCCGAATACAGCCAGTGGAGGATAGACTACCCAACTCTTGAGGGACTATCATTACTCGGAGAAGTAGTGAACCAGTTCGTCCTCTGGCACAAGTGGGACATCATATTGACTACTCGCACGCCGTCTATGCAGACACCGTTACTTTTGGAGGGAGTTGATGAGGAGAGGGAGATCCAGACACCGCCTCATGACCACCACATGCCTGAGATGCCACGGTCTTTGCCGCCTACTAGCGAGCACTTGCCTGAGATGCCATGGTCTTCGCCGCCTCCTTTGCCAACTCCACTACCAGTGGAGCCGATACATGAACAACAAGAGTCCTTATGACAGCAAGAAGTGCCAGTAGAAGAAGTTCATGCACAAAAAGGTGCTTGTAAGGAGGCAGAAATTCAACAAAAGCATCCAATCAAGCTAAGGCCTTACGTACTGATGATAGATGTCTCGGGGGTGGCCAAGTGGTATGGCCATGATATGTTCAAGTCAGAGAACCAAGCCGCAAGATCTGAGAAGGCCGTCACCAGCAAACGGCAACCAGTCAAATACAAGGTTATCAAGTATGTAAATATTGAATGCATCAAATGGTCAAAGGATTGCCCCAAAAATTATGAAAGAGGCAATAGTTTCCTACCAAACCGGGCGATCCAGTACCTACCACTTGGAATGAGAAGGTTCCATGATTGATACTTGCGTGCTCTCTCGACGGACATAAATCTCATAGAAGCAAGGTACCCCAACCTGACATTTGGAGGCCCAACAGGAAATATTGCCTTTGACTTTGATGATGTCCAGACAATCTTTCACCTAGGTTGCTTGGAAACCAATCTGATTCGTGTGTGGTGCCTGTAAGTCCTTGTCCTCTTGATTTAATATGATTGTAATGCTTGGATTTTGTTATAACTAACCCACGCTGTGATTTGTAGAATGCAAGTGCACCTTTCAAATCAAATTCCAAACCAGCGATCGGGGTACATAGACCCTCAATTATTAGCAAATACATTGTTTGATTACCCTAGCAAGTGGGAATTGAATTGCAAAGAGCTAGCCGGTGGAGAGACCATTGCGGCGAAAGAGGAAATCCGGTGAGAAGCAATAAAGAAGGAGTCCTATAAGGTTGCGGCGTACATTTCAAGATCTTTCTCTAGAATGCAAGACAAAATCATTATATATCTACCCTATAACTTTGAGTAAGTTCAACTATATCCTTTAATCTTTAAGAATACATGTTATTTTGTTTGATGCAAAAGAGCTTATCTGTTTGTATGATTAAATTCATGCAACAACCATTGGATTTGTGTAGCTGTCGATCTGAAGCTAGGCATGGCGTGGGTCATGGATCCACTAGATAAGGATGAAGCTACATACAAAGACTTCATAAGCATTCTCAAGACGTATACATATCAACCATCTTCATCAGCTTATATATTTGTATATATAATTGTAACGTTGACTTTTGGATACTAACTTACTTTGATTTGTTAAATTCATTCGAGCAGGGTACAGGTACTACGTCAACAAACTCAAAGGGGTGCATCATCCAGATAGGAAGGGTGAGCTGTATGTCAAAACAAATTGGCCGATAAGTGTAACTTAGTTTAGTACTTCCATTATGTTGCTGTCATATGCATTACTTAACATTTTTATATGCGAAATACACAGTGCCACGAGTAGAAGTCCGGAAGCGTACACTGTGGATATTATGTATGCACTTACATGAGTGTCACAGGTGCCTACAGGAGACACCCCTGTAAGGCACCGGTGACACTCATGTAAGGTAAGTTATAACTACTTTACTCGCCGTATAATAACTTGGTAGAAAATGCACACATATGTTATGAAATACCAAACCTAAAATTGTCCTTTTATAGTGGCCTGAAGATAAAGGAATTAGAAAGACACCACTCAGCGATGATAACCTCCTAGAGTTTGTTGGGGACCTTTGCAACTTCATAATGGACACGATTATACACATCAGAGGCCCGTACCATGACCCAACGTCCTCGTTAGGTTTTCAACCTGAGTGTTAGGCTCTTCGTGAGTGGGAAGGACTAAGCTTAGGTCGTTGATAACAATGTGTATGTAATGTGACATTAGTTTTGTGTACGTAATGTTGATCAAACTTGTGGATGGTACAATATTGATAAATGTGATATATTAGCGAATAATGTGTTATATGCATTATGTTGATTATGTATCGGTGCAATTGTGTGGTGTTCGGTGCATCTGAATATATATTATGTTTTGGTCACATTTCAAATTCAATTTTTTTTGTCGGGAAAATGAATTGTAGGAGCGGCTGTAAGCTCAAGCTGCCCCTGCAAACAAATTTCTAGGGACGGCTGGAGTTAAAAGCCGCTCCTACAAATATTATTTGTAGAGGCGGCTGGCGGCTGAGATTACCAGCTGCCCCTACAGTGGCTGAACGTAGTAGTGATTGGCTGGCCCAGGTGCGAGCATGAAGTCATCTTCTACCTCTAGACCGGCAGAGCCCCTCCTTCTTAGTGTACCCATGGTGAATCTTCTTGGGCTCAGGAGGGGCTCTAGAGCCTTGATGGCGGTAGGAGGGGGCTTGAGCCCCCTCCACTAAATTCGCCCCTGGCTGCTACCACCCACTAAGATGTGATCCATTGAACACCTAAGCTCAATGAGTGCCCACCTACCGCCCCACTACTAGATCCACCTACTACCACCCACTTTGAAGACATGATCCATGGAACACCTAATATCAATAAGCTTAAATGAATCACGGATCGAGAAGTAATCTCTAGCCACAGGTCCTGCCATAACCACTGATATCAGGGTACTCCATAGTTGCTAGTTGTCTAGTTCCTATTACTCTCCATGATAATAACTCGCCTGCCGCGCTGTATTTTTCTTTGATTCTTTCGATGATGCCCGTAGCCCATGTATGTGTACAAATATATATTAGTTTCGATGATGTCCGTAGCCCATGTATATGCATATACATAGTAGTTTCGACGTTGGTGGTGGCGTTGGTGGTGGCGCCTGCGCCTTGAGTAACTAATAAGTTTAGCTTTTATATATTGAGGCATAGTATCATTTGCGATTAATTTTAATGCTTAGAGATTGTATTACTATATTATCTGTGACCAAACCAATTTAGACATTGCAACCACAAAGAGATTTCCTTTCCTACATAAAAGCATACATTATTAACAAATATTGAAGCGATCCTATGTGTTTTTATTCATGATAAGCCTTCTCTAATATTTTTTATCACTATTTGTATTTTTTCTATCTTTTTTTACAGAGAAGGTTTCCCTGCTTTATTGATGGTAAAGCATACAACATAGTTCAGCTCAAGCCTAAAGGCGCGCCCGCCAGAAAAACTACGCCTAACGGCTAACAAAGTTCTCAAGAATTAATAATGCCCATTACCTCCTGGTGCTGCTAAGTGCTAAATCGTGAGCATCGTTTTCCAGCGAAAAGGCTGAAAGGAATCCACGAAAATCACACAAGAATACACGTCCATAGTTCAGACTGATCACAGACTCACATGAAGTATCCCCTAGCAGTTCCCTACGTACCCTTTCGCTCGCCGGCCGGGCGCCACTGAAAAGCAGCCGGCGGCCGGCATGCCGCGTGGAAGAAACCGCCGATCAGCCGCTGCAGCTGCCGCTGATGCGGTTGCACGACCACTCGCCCTGGCGCTCGCTCTCGTCTCTACCCTGCCTCGCGCCGCGCACTCGAAGGATTTGGTGTTGCCACCACGTCCGGCGCCTGCTCCGAGGACAACGACGTGCGACAACGTCCCGGAGCCCTTAGGCAGAAGAAACGATATATTTTTAGTTTATTATATTCCAGAACGGTACACTAGTATTGTACGGTACTGAAACATTCATTGCAACGTGCAAACCGGAATGGCCTCCGGAATGGTATTGACAAGCCGCACCCTTCGTATTTTGTATGTGACCAGGACTTATGATCCGTGCTCATGCGAGTTAGACAACTCGCGTCGTACGAAGTTCGATTCATATACTCAATCGTTGACATATTGAGTTTCGTTGCAATGCACAGACATGTTTGCTAGTTAATATAATATAAAAATGAGTTTGCCTTATTCGTGATTTCCTTGATTCTAATTGGGAAAGAGAAATATTTCTCTTCGACTTTACTCGCTTTCATTGTCAATGCTCGTCGGTGGTCTTTCACCCTTACCCCTCTCAGCTCATTTGTGCTTCCACTCTCACCCCTCTCAGCTCATTTGTGAATTGTGATTTCCTTCATCGTCTCTTACTCCCACCCCTCTCAGTTCATTATAATTTCTTTCTATGCACTCTACTTATTAAATCATTGGAAACAAAAATATCTCTCTTCAGCTCTTGGGATCGAGAAATGTCTCTCTTTGACCCTTCTCACTTTTAGGTCATCCCTCACTTTCACTCTTTTTTTCGACCCATAGTTCATTGTCTCTTATCTCGGTGGTTGGCTTGGTGGTGGTGCTTTCCACACCTCCTTGCAGTGTGTCGGTCGTGACGGTGGTACGGTTAGCCTTCCCTGCATGGGGTCTTGTTGCTATTACTTCCTCTCGCATGCTTGTTCCCGACGAGGTCCTATATTGTGGTTGTTCTTGTCATGAGCATGATCTGTTGACCACTTGATCTAGGTCGTGCATGACATGGCTAGTAACAATTGCTCAGGGCCTCGGCGTATGAAGACGGTGTGGTATGGGGCGCACTTCCTCATATTTGAGCTTTGGATCCTATGTCCTTAGTGTTTGGTGATGACCATGCTAGTCTCTATGCCAGCCTCAACGACGAGCATAACATTTGGATGCTATTATCCTTCTTGAGGGTGATGTCACTGCATCGCACCCCAGCACTAGGTTTCTAGGTGATAGCGACGACTATAGCCTTGTCCTCATTGGAGGTGTCACTTTGGAGGACTTTTGTATGGTGGGGCTACTTGTGTTTCTATTGTGATTGTCTAATTCAGAATCTTCGGCGGTTATTGGTATTGGGCATATTCCCACTACCTATATAGGTGGTAGTGAGAATAATGTTTATTGGTCTTTGTTTGGTGGCCAGAGCTTCAAACAGCGAATAGAGTTGTTTCTCTTCTCCTTTGTTGGATTTGGCTCATGTCAATATTCCGAAACAAAGTGTAAAAGGAGGATTACTCAAGCTACAATTTTGAAAATTTTGAATTTCTTCCTTTTTCTTTAGTTTGTTGTTTTTTCTTTGGCACATTAGAGTTTCTAATGTCTTGCTACATATTTTTATTGTTGGGACATATGTTATTTTTTTTTGTAATAACTGTGTGGCCTGGTGCATCTTTTTGTTGGGAGTATCCAAGGTCCGTCGTCGGAAACACTAGTACCATTTACATCTGCACGGCTGCACCTGTCACGATTGTGATCCACACTAGCTAGTCCCATTGGAACTCATGGCCTGTTGCCTATCATCATTTCGAACGTCGTGGTGCATTGACTCGTATGGCACTGACTCACCTTGATTGGAATTTGGAATTAAACCTGCCCATTACCTCCTAGTGCTGCTAAGTGCTAAATCGTGAGCATCGTTTTCCAGAGAAAAGACTGAAAGAAATCCACGAAAATCACACAAGAATACACGTCCATAGTCCAGACTGATCACAGACTCACATGAAGTATCCCCTAGCAGTTCCCTACGTACCCTTTCGCTCGCCGGCCGGGCGCCACTGAAAAGCAGCCGGCGGCCGGCATGCCGCGTGGAAGAAACCGCCGATCAGCCGCTGCAGCTGCCGCTGATGCGGTTGCACACTTGCACGACCACTCGCCCTAGCGCTCGCTCTCGTCTCTGCCCTGCCTCGCGCCGCGCACTCGAAGGATTTGCTGTTGCCATCACGTCCGGCGCCTGCTCCGAGGACAACAACGTGTGACAACGTCCCGGAGCCCTTCGGCAGAAGAAACGAGTCTCGACACGGCTTCGGGGTGATATGCGGGCCAAAGAGGGAGGCCATGCTGTCCATCGGCGAGGACGAATACAGAATCGATTTCGTGTCCGTGCGGGGCAGCTACGTGGTCATCTTCGCGGAGCCCATGGCGCAGGTGTGCTACGACGGCAAGGGCAAGCCGACGCCGGACACTGGAACCGGCGGGCCAAAGAGCTTGGACGGGACGACGTTCACTTGGAGCTTGGAAGGGACGCCCTTCACTTTCTCCAAGAGTAACAAGCTGGTCAACTTCGGCTGCAACCGCACGCTCATGGCTAACTTCTTCAACCGGCCCGGTGATCTCAGCCCGCTACCGCAACACCCCAGCTGCACCACCACGTGCACCACCCCCAACATCAGCGGCTCTTGCCTTGGGGAAGCCTGCTGCGAGGCCCCCATGGACCAGGTGCACGGCGCCAAGGCGTTGAGCCTGTCTTTCGAAAGGACCACGGCGAACGGCACCGGCGACGGCGAGGAGGACGGAACCTGCCGCGCCGCCTTCTTCCTGGACAAAGACGAGGCCGTCTTCACTTTCGGTGGCGAGCAGGTACGGCCGCTAAAAAAGGCCTTGTTGCCGCAAGGTGAGCGCAGGATGATTTTGGATTGGGCGATTGGGAGCACCACCTGCGACCAAGCTCAGAGCTACACCTTCGAGCCACTGTGCAAGTACGGCACCTGCGTCGACGCGCCCAGCGGATCGGGCTATCTCTGCAAATGCCCTGACGGGTACGACGGGAATGCGTACGTCAGTGACGGATGCCAAGGTAAATTAAGGTTTCTTCTTCATTCGTCCAAAACGGTCGCAACTCGCAAGGAGTTTCTCATGTTTCTCAAAAGTAGGAAAAATAGAAAACAGTTCGCATTATTTTATCTATATCTTCTTTATTCCGTCCCTCCCTCTGCTTCCTCTGTCCGTCCTTAGACCTTTTTTGAACGCAGGATTGACAAAACCCATAAATTTAAAAATATAAGAAGATAGGAATACACGTGAAAAACTAAATAATTTTATTAGAATGGATATTTGGCTGAGCTTAGGAAATGCATAGAAAACAAAACTATGTGTAAATTTAATCAGAGCGTTAACACGAGACGCCATCGCCGGAGCAGGGAAGTGTTCTTATTCTTGTCCACTGTTTAATGACAACTCAGCCAGCGATTTGCCTTGATCCTCCGCACAAGTCAAAAAACCAATGAATTTTCGCTGGATTTGTTTTTCTTTCGTTTTTCCTATGAAAGTTGAATAATACGAAAAATTTATATGTTTTTCTTTCCATCGTTTCTTGCGAACCAAAGGCATCTATAGTGCTCATTCCATAGGATAGCTGATACCTACATTTTCCTTTGGAAATCCTATGAACCAAAGGGAACCTTACTCTTTTTGTCTCTTATTTTGTCGTTCCTCACTTTCATCCTTTTTACTTTTAATTTGGAGCTAAAAAACTTCGTTCCTCCCTACTTTTAGTTTAGAGATGCAAAATCTTCGTTGACGTTGTACCACTCATGTCGTGGCATAGTTCCTGACTCGTTTGCGTAATGAAATGTTTGTGTGTGGCACGTCTTCCATCTTTTTTAAACTCACAACAGGTGCACATAATAACCACATATTTAAGTTGAGCCAGTCTCCTATCAATTTTTCATACATGATTAATCCTTTACTGCATTAACATTTATTATGGACCTTGGAGTTTATTTAATTTAAGGTTGAGTCAAGTCTAGCTAAATCCAACAAAAATTTGCTAGATCATTATCATTGACAGGAGCACCGTGAAACAAATTGTACACCAGATTACAACACACAGACATATTTGCTAGTAGTAGAATAGAAGGGGTCTATTATGTAGAACACCTTAATGAAGGCTGAAAATAAACAAGCCTTAAAATAAAAGAGAAAGTAACAAAGCCTAAGAAATCTTGTGTTCGAATTGCTAGCAAGAGAACTGTTCGGCAGAGCTCCTAGAGCAACTTCTAGGCTAAATTCAGAAGGAGCTCTATCGTACAGTTTTTGCTAAGAACTAAGTGATTCCATACTGATTTTATAAAGTGATTCTTTAAAATGAACTAGTGAGCTGGAAGATAAAAAATGTAGGCTGATTCACTCCATGCACAAAGTTACTATATACATAATTTATCTGAGAAAATCATAGAGCAACACTTTTAGTCAGATAATTAGCTTCTCTATACGAGGAGCTCTATCAAACAGACCCTCTCTATCAAAAGACCCTAACAAGCTACTGGCTTGTTTACATATTATATTAGCATCTACAGCAATTAAGTCAATAATACTTACCAGCTGTCTAATAGAGTAAAAGCTCACGGCTACCTGACTAACTATTAGTTGGGATATTTAATTGATCTACCGACTAACAGGTGTTGAAATGCTAGAATTATATAGAGTGTCTATCAAATATGTTCCTCACAGTCCAACTACGATTTCATGTGGAAGCACACACAATTTTTTTTTTCAAAACACGGTACAGACACAGACATTCATACACATGCGTACTCACCTCTACGAATGCACGTATACACACCCTATCCGTATAAGTATCTCTGAAAGATTGAAACTGGACCGGTAGATTTCGAGATAAGATGATAATAAGCTACTTGTGAGGAACTAAGCGATTTTATTGAGAAGGAAGAAATCACTTCAATTCAAGCTGAAGAGAATTCAAAACAGATGATTGGGATGCTTGTTCACGCCTCTCCTACACTAACCAATTAGTTTGAGCCCTGAATGGTGTTTGGTATTACTCTTTCAGGCTGGTTCATAGCAGAGTTTTCATTTGTAACATACAATTTTATTGTCTGTTATGGATACAAATATTTCACCTTGCTTTCTGACACGAAGTGTGTTGTTCTGTTTGTCAAGATATCAACGAATGCCGGAATTACAATAGTAACAATTGCACCTATCTGAACCTCTGCAACAATACTTTGGGAGGCTATACTTGTTCTTGCCCCAAGAACAATATTGGTGACGGTTACAGGACAGGAACAGGCTGCAACACCACTCTTGTGACACCTGGTAATAATGTCCTACGTTTCGAACTTCTTTTGTCAATTTAGCATACTAATCTCTCAACCCATACTATTGAACAAGTTAGAATATTATAGGAGATATAATCATTAGAAGTTTGTGTTTAAACCTTTGCTCTCTTTTTTGTTTATTTTCTAATACAATATCTATATAAAGGGCCTCTATCTGACCGTGATAAAATTATCAAGTACTTTGTATTTTTTCATCCATATCTATATGTTCTCTTTTTCTACATGACACCTCCATGCATGTATTTCGATATACATTTAGTTAAAGTTTTAGCTTAGAATAGCTCTTACCGCAACTCAAGTCTCATGAGTCATGATGTCATTGATTTTCAAATTTTAATCACATTAGTTAGTATAATTAGTATCATCAAATTAATCAATAAGTATTTTCCTTACGGTACCTTTTATGAAAACTCTACTTCAATACTTTGTTAAAAATAAGAATTTTAGACCTTAGATTGCGCTCTTAGTTACCATGACAGCAAAAAAGGTCATTTAAGCTTGCACTGAGGTGATCAAAATCGTTGATATAACTTCAAAGAAAATGTAGGAGGGGCCAATGGTACTAACCTTAAGAGAATATTAATATTAATGTCTAATAATTACTGTTTACTCAAAAGGCATATAAAAAACTAAGGAAGGACATAGACACTTTTTGTCCGCACTAACCTCCTCTACTGTTCAAGATATTAATTTGTATATCAAAGAATTATATGTGCAATAGTATTTTCTATAAAAATATAGTGCTTACAATATAGAAACACATATATTATAATGTTTAAGTTAAAATGTATGCACATCATGTACGATTACTTTAAATTGTTTTTTATATATTAATAGTAACAAAAGTATGTGATTTAGAAACATATATAAGGGTATTTTATGGTTATTTAGACATTTTCCACATTAGAAGATGCTATGTTAGGGTTTTTAGAAAACTGAATGGGTTGAATGCCTACTATTATTAGTGGTAATTAAAGTCTACTGGATCAATTGTTAGATCTTCCTTATTTTTTGAGAATTTTTAGGACTCGTTGTTTTCTAGCATGTCTCTTGAGAGACTCTGTTGAAGGCCTTCAATTAGTAATAGTAGAATAATAATTTTAGAATATTGTTTTTCTAGTGCGTCTTATGAGAATTAATGTAGAGACTCTGTTGGAGGCCTTCAATCAGTAATAGTAATAGTAGAATAGTAATTTTAGAATATTGTTTTCTGAACGGAATATTTCAACATAACCTTCTCCATTGTATCGTAAGGACTCTTAGTTTTAGAGTTGTCCATATATATAAGGATTTTGGACGAATCTCCAAGCATTAATTTAATTCAACAAATATGCAATATATTTTCTTTAGGTGGTGACTTGCCATTTAAAACCAGGGGTTACTGAACAATGGGGCTATAACTATTCAACTAATGCAAAAAAAAACCGTAGTCCACTTCTGATGGGCACATCCGTGCATGCGCCTAATCTATCTATTTTTAACGCCTTAAAAACTCTAGAAGTTCTTATATCTGTGGACAAAGGAATAGTGATTTTAGCTACCTATGCTTATTGTAGCCAATTGTATATTGTAACATACTTTCTGAATACAATTTAGCATATGTAGAAATCTTTAATCCCTATTGTTATTATATTTTCAAAGAAAAAAATGAAACATAAACCCTCAGAACCGTAACATAATTTCTGAATGCAACATGCCGAAAAAAATTTCTGGGTTATTTAAAGAAACTAGATTAGCTTCTAAATCATTCTACAACTGACTGATTCATTTTGTCTTTCGAGGTTACTCCCAGTCACTTGCATTCAACAATTGTCTCTCATGGAAGAAATACCTGAATCCTGAACTAATGTAGATATATGCCTATATATTTGTTGATTACATTTAGAGGTACTGATGAAAGATCTAACAATGAACGTTATTTTGTGCTGCAGATTCTCCTACGCAACAACCGCAAGGTACAGGCACCATATAACTTGTTCGTTGCTACGAGTGTACGAATCCATTAGTTCATCATGACTTTATCATCCTTTGGGATTTGTTTGGTTGCACTCCAATTTACTCTAATCCACATGTATTAGGATGTATTGGAGTAGAAAATTAACAGTTTTAATTTTCATTCCAATTCATCCTAATTCATATATGTGGATTGAAGTGGATTTGACTGCAGCCAGACAAGGCCTTACCGGGTCTTTAGTGCGATGCCATTTTCTATTTGTGGAAAAATCTCTTTAAAGAGATGTCGTTGATGATCCTTGGCTATTTATCAGGTATCAGCGTGTGTGATCACCCGGAAAAGAACCCTTGTACATACATTAAGTACTGCATTGATTCGGAAGGAGTTGTTTCGTGCGCCTGCCCTGAAGGGATGAGTGGTGATGGCCGGAAAAACGGTAGTGGCTGCTGTTTTAGCTGTCAAAAGCACTTTCCTCTAGAAACAGTTTTGGGTAACTTCATCAGACCTCAATACATATCATATGCATACCACATTACGTCAATGCATATTAATCAACAAACTCCTCAAAAAAGGCCCCATCATATATAAGCTAGCATTATGGTTTATGAAAAGTAAAGTAGATTAAACACGGCATTCACTTTTTGTTAAAAAATGATTAAACATGCCATTGGTACTGATAAGTGATAAAGAGAGAAATACAGTTTACATAAGTCCTAAAAATTACCTCAATGTAGCTACATGGGGCCAGTCAGGACACAAGTAATCTTGATCAAATGCACAATCTGTAGCAAAATAATCAATTCAACAGTCATCACTCATCAGTCATTCAGTCCTATTTGTAGTGGTCTCAGTAGTGTTACTCCCACATCTGCAGGTGTAGGTCTTGCACTTATGGTTACAGTGACCACCGCTGCATCGTGCTACTGCTGGGCGATAAAGAAAAGAGAGCTAGGAAGAAAGAGAGCAGAATTGTTCAGGAAGAATGGTGGCTTACCATTGCAGCAGAGATTTTCAACAATCACATCTCAAGGCGAGGACCGATATTCGGCAAAGATATTTAGTGCAGAAGAGCTCAAGGCTGCTACTGACAACTACAGCGAGAGTCGAATCCTTGGCCGAGGTGGACACGGCACAGTGTACAAGGGCATTCTTCCAGATCAAACTATAGTCGCCATAAAGAAGTCCAAGGTGTTTGATGAGAGCCAAGTGGAGCAATTTGTCAATGAGATTGCCATCTTGTCGCAGATTGATCTGTTAGATTGATCTCTTTCCCGATTGGCCCAACGGCCAATCAGGACCTTGATCTGCGCCCTGATCGGGGGCGCTCACCCTATCAATGGGTGGTGGGCCCCTGTCGCGCTGCGCTATATAAACAGGGTGGGGGACCCGGCTCGGCTCACGAGGTTCGCCGCAGCCAGCCGCCCCCACCGACACACCTACCGATCTAGGTTGCGCAGTAGCGGCGGGAAGTTCCACCGCCACTTCACCGCCGACCAAGCTCGGCACTGCGCGTCGCTGCCTAGCGCAGACTCCGTCAACAGAACGAGCGATGGCCAGCAGCTCTGCTGCTCCCACCCCTAGGGGTGAAGGTACCCCTTTACTCTCCTCTCTCACACTAGGCACTCACCAGGAACCCCTTGCCCCTCATGTTTCTCTCGAACCCGACTAGATGAACTCTAGTGATCCTAGGCAAGGTCCTAACATTGGTATCAGACACCTCCTAGAAGTCTTTCTAGATCGGGAAAAACAGTAGATCGAGAAAAAGCAGAAGAAAGAAAAGCACCAGAAACGAATCCCTAACCCTAACCCTAGATCTAAAGCAAGGGAGACACGGGACCACTTACCTGTGTCGCCTTCACCGCCGCCGGCCATCGCCGGCGAGTGGCAAAGGCCGGCCGAGCCTCGGGCTCGCCGGAGCAAAGGCTCACCCGAGCCGCCGGAGCTTCCGCTCGGGGCCCGGGGGGGGCGCACAAGCACCACTACGGGACCGCTCGACGGCGGCGCGCCCAACCCTCGGGTTGGACGCGCGCGCCGGCGAGGGGGCCCGCGGTGGCGCCGCCCCTTCTTCTTTTTCATCTAGATCTAACCCTAGATCTCGAACTCTCGGATTTCTTTGGAGAGAAGAAGGGGAAAGGATAGAAAAGAAAAGGGGGGGGAGGAGGGGGCTGCCGCGGCCGTGCGCCGGCGGGGCTATCCCTCCACCGCCGCCGCCGGCCATCGCCGGGCGCGGGAGAGAAAGCCCCGCCGCCGCCGCCGCGGCGAGAGCGAGCGGAGAGACGCGCGCCGGGGGAAAGAAGGAAAGTGACTAGGGTTTCCGGGGGAGCCGGCGCTCCGCCGGTTTTGTTCCGCCGTTTTTCACTCGTGGCCGTTCGATCAAAGTCAACGGCTCAGGATGAACGGGCCGTCTTTTAGCCCAGGCGGGACGCGGCGGCAGGCCGCTTTCGCGGCCCAGGCCCAGGTTGCGGCCTGCGCGCGCGCGCCGCGGGCGAGGCCGGCGTCCAGCCACCTTCGCGGGCCGTTTTCGTGGGCCGCGCGAGCAGGCCGCCGGTTCCGCGCGAGCGGGCCGCCGACGCCGAGCGAACGGGCCGCGTGCGGGAACGGACCGTGGGTCGTTTTCGCGAGCGGGCCGGTTTTCGCGTTTTGAACAGTAACCTTTGTTTTTTTGTTTTTTCTATTTCCAGAAGCTTTTAATTAATGGTTTTTGCACAGTTTTAGTCTCTAATTCAATTTGAACCAACGGGATAATTTGTATTAGAGATTAATAAAGTTTTGTACAGTGTTTTGCTTCTGAAAATAGATTTATTTCACAGTTTCCGCTGCAAAAGTCATATTTATTGCTCTATTTCAATTTAATTTGAACCAACGAGATAATTAAATTTTGTGAGAGCATGATAAAGTTAATTAGATCATGGTACTGTTATTTTCTGACCAACGTTGTTAATAACTGTATCATGATTTAAAAAGTTATTTTGATGCTTTTATTTCTATTTCTGCCCAACGGTGATATAGTTTTAAATTGCATCAACAGTTGTATGTTTTCTTTTTTGACCAACGTTGGAAATGACTCATGCAATTGTCGTTATGATCTCACTTATGGATTGTGAATTTCAGGATCATTCAACTTAATGGCGTGTCTCAAAGAGATACCCATTCTCAAAGGCAACAACTACACAGAATGGAGGAAGAAGATTGAGTTCTCCTTCGTTTGTGGAGAAGTTGACTGGGTGCTGACCACACCGCAGCCACAAGCTCCACAGAAGCCAGTGAGGGCTGATGGTGATGATGATGCTGCATGGCAGCAAAAGGAAAGGGACTATGCTCCACTGGAGTTGGCATACACCCTTGAAAACAAACAGTGGACCACTGCCAACAAGAAATGTATGGCTTTGGTAAAGAACACAATTGAGCCTGCCATCTTGGGCTCGATCGCAGAGTGTGACTCCGTTTCAGAGTATCTCGACAAGATAAGGAATCAGTTTACTGGTTCCTCAAAGATATATGCTACCCAGCTGTTCAAGCAGCTGGCCACAGAGAGGTACAATGGCGGAGGGACTGGCATAAGAGATCACATCATGAGGATGTATAACTTGGCAGCGCAGCTGAAGCCTATGGATCTTGAGCTCAAGCCTGGGCACATTATGCATTTGGTTTTTGCTTCTCTGCCTAAAGAGTTTGACACTTTTGTTGTCAATTACAACATGCAGCCAGAACAGTGGGACATGGAGAAAATGATTGCCATGTGCGTGCAGGAAGAGGACAGACTTAGATCCTCACATGGTGGCTCATTGCACTATGTGAAGGATAACAGAAAAAAGATTGCTAATCCCTCTTTCAAGGCACGTGGAAAAGCTCCTATGCAGCAGAATCACCAAAAGCTTCTCCCAGTAGACAAAGACCAATGTCTACATTGCAAGAAAAAGGGGCATTTCAAGAAAGACTGCCCTGACTGGTTAAAGTCAATAATGGCAAAAAGAGGTGAGAATACCATTTCTTTTGTAAATGAATCCTTGTATACACAGTATTCGAAATCTACTTGGTGGATTGACTCAGGTGCAACTGTTCATGTTGCAAATTCTTTACAGGGATTCCATTCGACGAGGACTACGCAAAGAAGCGAAAGATGCGTTGAAGTCGCAAATGGAGTTCAAGCAGAAGTAGAAGCTGTTGGCGATGTCTCTTTAGAGCTAGTTGATGGTTTCATGCTTGTACTTAAAGATGTGCTTTATGTTCCCTCATTACACAGAAACTTAATAAGTATTTCACGTTTGGACCATGATGGTTATGAATGTCATTTTGGTAATGGAAAGTGTGCCATTTGGTTCGATAATGCATGTGTTGGTGTTGCCATCCTTCACAATGAGTTGTATTTATTATCATTGCGTGAAAAAGTTAATTCTGTGTGTGATGTGAATATGAATGTATCCTCGTCAGAGAAAGAAACAAAGAAAAGAAAGAGAACTCAAGAAGTATCATCGAAATTATGGCACTGTCGTTTAGGCCATATTTCGAGGGGGAGAATAGAAAGACTAGTTAAGAATGAAATTCTTCCTCAATTAGAGTTCTCAGACTTAGAACAATGCGTTGATTGCATTAAAGGAAAATTTGTAAAGCAAATTAAAAAAGGCGCTAAACGTAGCACAGGAATTTTAGAGATAATCCACACTGACATTTGTGGACCTTTTCCTGTGAAAAGTGTGGATGGCTATGACTTGTTCATAACATTCACGGATGATTACTCCCGTTACGGTTATATTTATCCTATCAAAGAAAGATCAGAAGCGTTGGATAAATTTAAGATATTTAAAGCTGAAATTGAAAATCAGCACAACAAAAGAATCAAAATAGTAAGATCCGACCGTGGGGGGGAGTACTATGGTCGGCATACCCCATTCGGCCAAGTTCCTGGACCCTTTGCAAGGTTCTTGCAGGAAAATGGCATAGTAGCCCAGTATTCAATGCCGGGCGAACCTCAGCAAAATGGAGTAGCTGAAAGGCGTAACCGTACACTGATGGATATGGTGCGCAGCATGATGAGCTATTCCACCTTACCATTAGGACTGTGGATGGAGGCACTGAAGACCGCCATTCACATTCTTAACAGAGTTCCAAGTAAGTCGGTGCCCAAAACACCGTACGAACTATGGACAGGAAGAGTACCCTCACTAAACCACTTACGTGTGTGGGGGAGCCCAGCTGAGGCCAAAGTGTTTAACCCAAACATCGGGAAACTAGATCCCAAAACAGTAAGTTGCCACTTCATTGGCTACCCGGAAAAATCAAAGGGTTTTCGTTTCTACTGTCCAGACAGATTCACAAAGTTTGTAGAAACGAGACAGGCGATTTTCTTAGAGGATGAGATGGTGAGGGGGAGCATGGTAGCTCGAGAAATTGATCTTGAGGAGAAGCGGGTGTGTGCACCCAATCCGATGATTCAGGAACCATACTTCTCACTACCTATTATTCCCGCACCGATAATTCCTGAGGTCGTGGTGCAGGCACCTGCTACAGTTCCTGATAGTGTGGTGCAGGCTCCTGTTGTGATTCCACCCGTGGAAACGATGAGTGAAGTTTTGGAACCTGTCCTTCAGGAGCCAACCGAACCCATTGTTGCACACGAGGAAGAGTTACAGCAGCCACCTCAGAATAGTGTGCCACAAGCAGAGGCACAGAATATGCCTGAAAGTGAGGGGCCTAGAAGGTCTCAAAGGGTCAGAAAATCAGCCATCCCTGATTGTTATAAAGTTTATAATACAGAAGAAGTTCATATAGAAGGTGATCCCACTTCATATGAAGAAGCCATGAAAAGTGTTCACTCATCGAAGTGGCTAGAGGCCATGGAAGATGAGATGAAATCGATGAGTTCCAACAATGTTTGGGAACTTGAGGAGATTCCTAAAGGAGCCAAAACAGTAGGCTGTAAATGGGTCTACAAGACTAAACGTGACTCCAAAGGGAATATAGAAAGATATAAGGCGAGACTTGTGGCAAAAGGCTTTACACAAAGAGAAGGAATAGATTATAATGAGACTTTCTCTCCTGTCTCATGTAAAGACTCCTTCAGAATCATAATGGCACTAGTTGCGCATTTTGATTTAGAGTTACATCAGATGGATGTAAAGACGGCATTTCTAAATGGGGATTTAGAAGAAAACGTCTACATGAAACAACCAAAGGGTTTTGTCATGGAAGACAAAGAGCATATGGGATGTCGTCTAAAGAAATCCATTTACGGATTAAAGCAAGCCTCTAGACAGTGGTATCTAAAGTTTAATGATATAATAAAGAAATTTGGGTTTCAAGAGAATATAGAGGACAATTGTGTCTATGCAAAGTTCAAAAATGGGAAATACATTTTCCTAATCCTGTATGTGGATGATATTTTGCTTGCAAGCAGTGATATCAGTCTACTGCAAGAGACAAAGAAGTTCTTGTCCTCAAACTTCGATATGAAGGATCTTGGTGAAGCAACATATGTTTTGGGCATAGAAATTCACCGAGATAGATTGAATGGGGTTCTAGGGTTATCGCAAAAGGCATATTTAGAAAAGGTTCTAAAGAAGTACAATATGCATGCGAGTAAAGCCACACCTGCTCCTATAGTCAAGGGCGACAGTTTTGGGAATTTTCAATGTCCCAGGAACCAGTACGAGATCGATCAAATGAAAGCGGTTCCATATGCTTCAGCTGTCGGAAGCTTACAGTATGCACAAGTGTGCACTCGCCCTGACTTAGCTTTTGTCACCGGGGTTCTCGGTAGATATCAAAGTAATCCAGGTATAGAACACTGGAAAATGGTAAAGAAGGCGTTGCGCTACGCGCAAGGCACAAAAGAACTCATGCTTACATATAAGAGATCTGATTCCCTAGAGATAAAAGGGTATTCAGATGCAGACTTTGCGGGAGACAAGGATGATAGAAAATCCACGTCTGGATACGTATTCACTCTCGCAGGAGGAGCTATCTCATGGAGAAGCTCAAAACAGAAAGTAACTGCGTCATCAACGATGCACGCAGAATTCATAGCATGTCATGAGGCCACGGGGCAGGCAATGTGGCTAAAGAAATTCATACCCGGATTGAGAGTGGTTGACTGTATTCACAGACCACTAAAGATGTACTGCGATAATGAACCAGCAGTATTCTACGCTCACAACAACAAATCAAGCAATGCTTCCAAAGCCATTGAGATAAAGTTCTACGTTGTGAAAGACAGAATCCAGGATCACACTATAAGTCTCGAGCATATAAGAACAAAAGATATGCTTGCGGATCCGCTCACGAAAGGCTTACCTCCCAATGTGTTCAAGGAACACTTAGCCGGCATGGGTTTAAGGGAAAGCCTATGATTCCTGGATTGAATAAGGCCCAAAAGAAACAGAATTGTTTCAAAATAGAAAGGTGTGTTGTAGCTGTTAATTCTATCGGCAGTCAAGCTGTGACGATGAAACATGCTCTACATATTAATCTACGATGAAACGAATAAAAGTGAAAAGTGCAAAGCTAAAAGTAAATGATGAGATCAAGGGGGAGAATGTTAGATTGATCTCTTTCCCGATTGGCCCAACGGCCAATCAGGACCTTGATCTGCGCCCTGATCGGGGGCGCTCACCCTATCAATGGGTGGTGGGCCCCTGTCGCGCTGCGCTATATAAACAGGGTGGGGGACCCGGCTCGGCTCACGAGGTTCGCCGCAGCCAGCCGCCCCCACCGACACACCTACCGATCTAGGTTGCGCAGTAGCGGCGGGAAGTTCCACCGCCACTTCACCGCCGACCAAGCTCGGCACTGCGCGTCGCTGCCTAGCGCAGACTCCGTCAACAGAACGAGCGATGGCCAGCAGCTCTGCTGCTCCCACCCCTAGGGGTGAAGGTACCCCTTTACTCTCCTCTCTCACACTAGGCACTCACCAGGAACCCCTTGCCCCTCATGTTTCTCTCGAACCCGACTAGATGAACTCTAGTGATCCTAGGCAAGGTCCTAACATGATCACCCAAATGTTGTCAAGCTTTTGGGATGCTGTCTAGAGACACAGGTACCATTGTTGGTTTATGAGTTCATACCTAATGGAACACTCTTCCAGCACATCCACAACAGAAATGCAACTCGCCCTCTAACATGGGAAGACTGCTTAAGGATAGCAGCAGAAACTGCAGAGGCACTTGCCTATCTGCACTCCACGTCTTCTATTCCAATCATACACATTGACATCAAATCAAGTAACATTCTGCTGGATGAGAACTTCGTGGCTAAAATAGCAGACTTTGGTGCATCAAGATCAGTACCATTTGACCAAACTCATATAACTACTCTTATTCAGGGGACTATTGGGTACCTTGATCCCGAATATTTCCAAAGCAGCCAGCTCACTGAGAAGAGTGACGTTTACAGTTTCGGAGTCGTTCTTGCAGAACTGTTGACCAGGCAAAAACCTATTTCTGCAGCAAGGCCGGAAGAATCATGTAACTTGGCTATGCATCTGGTGGTTCTATTTAATGAAGGGCGCCTACTTCAGGAGATAGAGCCGCACATTTTGGCCGAAGCAGGTGAAGACCAATGTTATGCCGTCGCAGAGCTTTCAGTAAGGTGCTTAAACGTGAAGGGAGAAGAACGGCCTGCCATGATGGTTGTGGCTTCAGTTTTACATGGGCTAATTAGGTCATTCACCATAGACCAGACTGCTAGAAGGAAAGATGAATCGGTACAGAAAAATAGTGAACAAGAAGAGAAACATCTACGTGAGTCCAGACCAATTCCCAGTTTGCAGTCATCAGAAGTGAGCACACAACGCAGCATGGATGATGAAATGTTATCTTCTTCTCATATGCCAAGATGATCTTCCTGACAATTTACAACTGACTATGAATTATGATTAAATATCGTAAAAATGTTCAAAGTAATCTTTGTTTAGGCCACCACTAAGAACTAACTGCTAACAAGTCTTTGCAGTCCAAATTTTGGATTAGATGATTTTTTTTAAATGGTAGTTCCAGTGCTCATGTCCTTAGAATTTGGTGTGAGTCATGATTTCCAAACATCTTGCCTGACTAGTGACCCCCACACCATGTGTTCATGAAAGACAAATCACACCCAAGAAGTACTAATCAGTAACAATATAATCCAATTGTCATTGTCATATTTCCACATGCAGTTCATTGGAGTTAGGCGTGAAGCTTTCCCACAGAAGAGAGAACAGGGTAATTGAGGCTTATGGACTGATTCATGTCGACCTGAGTCTCTAATTACCTCGTGTTTACGATGTCATCCAACAGTGAAGGCAGGTTGGTCTATGTATCTGCAGAGAATAGGAAAACACCTCACACCCTTAGAGGTATTTGACCTTTTTTATATATAGCGGCTTGATGTACAAGAATACAACACGCGTACAAGAATATGGCTATATATATCTAATATTTGCTTATAGCTACAGCGGTAGGCTTCCAGATACAAAGACTGGACCTAAAATCAGTAGGGCAAGCTTTTGGTCATGATTTTTTTCTCGAATACGCAGTAGAGCTGTATATCTTTATATTATAGGGAAAAGGGAAATGGTCCATGTAATCACCCCTCTTACTAGGACCCGGGAGGGGGGGGGGGGGGGGGACAGCAAAGATTAAAAAACCAAGCCTAGCATAGATTTCCAGTCACCTTAGCCGAAGACTGCATAGCTTGGAAGCCCCAACGAGTGTCCAGAGATGAGCATCTAACTTCAGGTTTCTAAAGTGTAGTAGGGACACTTGGAGAGTCTGCCTCAAATGCACATGTATTCCACTGCTTCCAGAGCATCCAAGCACCCAAGATGATGATGGATATTAACCCCTTTTCTTTGATCTTTGCTAACTCTTTTGCTAGCTCTCCGCCACCAAGTAGCGAAACTATGTTTCAGTAATGCTAGGCACCAGCTGATGCAAGTTAAGTGCAATGAACAACCTATGCCAAAACTGTCTTGCAAAGACACAAGTCGCTAGGATGTGCTGGACTGTTTCCTCTTCTTGATCACAAAGTAGGCATTTGTCTGGATGAGACAGACCACGTTTTGCAAGCTAATAAGCAGTCCAACATTTATCATTCATGGCAAACCAGAGGAACATTTTACATTTCGAAGGTGCCCATGATTTCCAAAGCTAACGCCACGGATCAAATGTGAGGAACCAGGAAGAAAGCTTTGTATGCCGACT
>NC_028451.1:17194510-17195657 GCF_000263155.2 Setaria italica
GAATCTATTAAGCCTAAATTAGTTCATGATTTGAACAAGGTAGTGTACAGGTAACCATTTGCTAATGACAGATTAATTAGTCCTTAAATAGAATTCATCTCGTGAAATTAGTAATAGGGGTTCTGCAAATTAGTTTTATAATTAGCTCATGTTTAGTTTCTTCTAATTAGCATCCGAACATCCGACGTGACACTGCTAAAGTTTAGCACCTAATATCCAAATACTCCATAAAGAGCAGGCATGAAGCCATCGGTCAATCCAAAATGAGAAGACATGATGTGTAAGACATGAATCTGTCCCAAATCCACCTTCTCACGAATAAAGTGGATGCCAATCACAATATACTTCGTGCGATGATAAGAAACAGGGTTATCTTTCGTATAAACAACACTAACATTGTCATAGTAGACGACGGTTGCAGAAGCAATGGGAAATGAAGCTCCTGAAGTGCTAGTGCAACCAGCAACGCTTGGCGGAGTGGCAATGGCACGGGGGATGGTGTGATACACAGCCAAACGTTGCTTGCCCTTCACCCTTGCTTAGTATAACCTCTTTTCTTGCTGTCTTCACTTTTCGAGCCATCCTAAGCCACACAATGATTTGATCCAACAATAAGCATACATTTGAAACCATTTCATTTGCATTGTTGTCTTCTGCTTAAATATTTTTTCTCATATAAATACTAGTATATTGCTCGTGCTAACGCTACGGTATCATCTAAAATCACAAACCAACCAACCAAAAGATAATATAAGTTCTGATAATTGATCATGAATAAAATTGAACGACACAAAAAAAAAGACTAGATTTACTTAGAGAGACATTGCAATCTATTTAGTGAACAAATCAAGGATTCATAAACTGACCTGCACGGCTGCTCCAAATGGTACAGCCTCATCAATGTTGACAGCAAGTTTTTTTCCTTCTGTCACCTGAAGAGCAATGTCTCAGGCCTGGTTTGGTTGACTGACTTAAAAAATTTTTAAGCACCCGTCACATCAAATGTTTAGATACTAATTCGGAGTATTAAACGTAGACTATTTACAAAACCGATTATATAAGTGGAGGCTAAACGGCGAGACGAATCTATTAAGCCTAATTAGTCCATGATTTGACAATGTGTTGCTACAGTAAACATTGCTAATGA
>NC_028451.1:17198460-17221280 GCF_000263155.2 Setaria italica
GCGGAGCCTCTTAAGCCAAAAATCTCCATATTTGCCCCCTGAGTGCCTACCGTCACCATTGGGTAATGATGGACTAATCCGGCTTCATAGGTTTGTCTCGCCGTTGAGCCTCCACTTATGTAATGAGTTTTGTAAATAGTCTACGTTTAATACCCCTAATTAGTATCTAAACATTCAATGTGGCACGTGCTAAAAATAAGAAAGGGAACCAAACGCCACCTCAGCGTTCTTTTTTCGACGGCTGGGGAGGCTTGGGCCACCGTGCCAGTCTACCCGCGTTGGACCCCCACTGTGACGACCGACCCCAAATCTTCCGAGTTAAACCTAATCCGAGCCCTGATCACCTGTCTTAGCTTTCCAAGCCTAAGTGATCAACCTCCAGTCCGGTCCCGACCCCTAAGACCCGACCCCTCTCCGCTGGCCTCCAGCTCCGACCCCGCCGACCCCAACTCACCCGCCGGATCTTTCTGAGTTTTTCCCCAACACCTCCCTTCAGTCTGACCGGTGGACCCACGAGATCTTTTCCTCCAGATCTTCCACGGCAGGCGCACTCGAGTTGCATGCCCGCTTCAGAGTTCCCCCGCCGCGTGGCTCAACTTCTCTGACGCCCGCCGCTCCGCCTCGTTCTTGGCCCGCGACCGGATGGATTCTCGCGCCCCCTTCCCCAATCGCAGCGGAAGCCCCTCTGCAACCTTTCTGCAGCACCTCGCTGCCCGCGCCCATCATCACATCGCTAGATACCGGCCGCAGAGCCGATGTCGCACGTCTTTTCCGTCACTTCGACACAGTCGCGCCGCCTGGTCTTCGCTACCCAACGATTCCTCCTCCGCCAACCCTGACCACGGCAGCGACAGCTCCTTTCCCCGCCCTGTCAATGCCGCCCGACAATCTGTTGCTCCGCGCTCGCTTGTCTTCTCACCTGTGCGCCCTCGTTCCTAGCGCCATTATCCCGGTCACTTCCATCAGCTCTACCGCACGATGATGCCCGCCTTCGCCAAATCTCAACCACCGGCAAACCCGCGCCTGCGCCGCCCTAACGCCAGAGCCCAATGACCGCTGGCGTCATCCCCGAAGTCCTGCTCCACCGCCCTCATCGCTCAATCGCCGCCCAGGCAGAGCACTCCATTGCTTATTCCCCGGCCTTCGCGCCGCTCCCCTTCTCACTCCCGCGCCGCTCCCCTTCTCACTCCCGCGCCGCTATAAAAGGGAATGCGCGAGCCCCGCCGGAGTTCCCTTCACCATCGCTGCCTTTTCGCTATTTCTCTTGCTCCCTGTTCGAGCTCCCACCGCCACCACACTAAGTCCCTGAGGAACTCTCCTCTCCGCTCCACACCGTTTTTTTCCCCAATCCACCCAGCCGCTTGCTCCTCCGTGCCGCCTAAGAGCTTACTTGTGATCCACGAGAAGCACCGCCGCCGCCGGAGCACTGCCGGACCTAACCGCTGTTCAAAGCCTTAGTCCCTCCGCCCAAGTCTGCTTCTTCCCGATCCCAAGCTTTCCTTGTAAGACGAAGGTAAGCTGCCGACCCCTTGTCCGCCTCGTCCGACCCTTGTTCGCTTCGCCCGACCCCTCTTATCCGCCCGACCCCTGTTCCGTCTCGCCCGACCTTGTCTGTTCGCCGACCCTTTTTCCGCCTCGCCCGATGGTTCGGCTGTATCTTTTTCTTTGAACCAAGGGTGTATGTGTAAAACTTGGGGACCTTTTCAGCATTGAGTCTGAGGACCCCTAGCACACCAAACCCTCTAGGTTAAGGGTCAGATCATAAGTTCCTTTCCTCTGACCCTTACCTCTTGATCTCCACCAACTCCCTTGAACCTTCCCACCCTCCTGTATCTTGTCGCAAGTTTCTGGGCTCAGACTTGCAAGTGTTGCTGTTGAATTAACCGTCTTAAATGCTAACTCTTGCATTGCATTCGTGTAGAGCTGCGTCTCGCCGACGGCTGCTACGAGCTGCACCCGGCGCCAGAAGACGACGGTGTAGCTGAGCTCCTGCCCTCTGAAGCTGAAGCCACCCCGGAAGTCGAGCAGTTCTCTTCCTCTTTGCTCGAAGGCAAGCCCCGGATGCATGAGTCCCCTATGTTTTACCAAACTTGCGCATGCCTTCTTTAACATGCTTGTGCATTTACGTATAGGAGTTGTTTGGAACCCTAGATGCATGACTTAGCTCTCATGATCTAAACACTAGCTGTTCGACCGAGTAGATGCTTTGCTTAAATAGGAGACGGTAAAAGCCGAGTGATTTCCTGTCACTCGCGAGTTGTAGGAGTTGGATGTCTACCCTTCTGTTACAACTGTAAGGACGATGGACGGGGCAGGGTTTGAGGTAGGGTGGTCGGATGATCGCCCCGTCTGTCTATAAAACTTGCTAAGGCCCGACAGTGGTGGTGTTCGTGATCAAGTGTTTGAAGGTACTAATCTCATACCTAGTATGGGATGGGGAAGCCTAGTACATGATTGAACTAGGGCGTGGCTTATACCCCTGCTGTCCCTGGAACGAGGTTCCCATGGTGCATCATGTGGGTGCAAGTGCGGTCACAGTACGGTAGAGGCCAGGACTGTGGAGCATTGCATGCCAAGGGAAGTTTGGACCTGGCACGCGCCTGGGAATTGATGGGGACGGCCGACACAGGAAGCGGCCCTTGTGGTGCGCGGATGTCGTGAGATTAGGTTCGCCATGCATGGTTAAGAAACTCGAATCGATTCGTCTGCCTCTCACAGTTTGAGACTGCTTGATCGCTATGTCACCCTGAGTAAATGAGGAATCTGATGATGATATGGTTTTGTTGATGATATTTATACCTTTGGTTGGTTCTATGATTGCTTAGAATAGGTTGCAAAACTTAGACCGGATAATGAACTTAGAACCGGAGCTAAAACTTAAAAGTAGGGTTACACCTAGCGCTTTTGGCAAACAAACCCCCCAGCCAAAGAGCCTTGCATGTCTAGAAGTGGTGGAGTGGTTACTCCCTGTCGGTTAAGTCTTGTTGAGCTTAGTAACTCAGCCTTGTTGTGGCTCCTGTTTTTTTTTTCAGGTGAAGTTGTTGTTCCCGATCCTTCTGCCGCTGGCACTTGGCCACCCCAGCTCCCTTCGGGTTGGACGGTCGAGTGGGATCCCTCCTCGGACGGCGAGGAGAGGGATCAGGGATGTCTTGGTTGGCCTCACCAGGGATGTCCGACCCCGACGTTTTGCTTCCGCTAGTGGTTTTACCTTCTGTTGTTTTTCTTTTGGAAACCTTGTAAAACTCTGATGTTTATTTCATAACCAAACTAAATGGTTAAGTTGTTAACTCGGTGGACTTGTTGTATTCGCTGGAACCGCTCACCTTCGGGTGGGTTTGCTAAATGGTCATGTTCAAGTGGTTAAATTGGAAGAAATCCGACGGCACTTCGTGTTTACTCGGTTTAGGCATGAGCGTCGCGTATTATGCGGCTAAATCATGTTTAACCAAGTAGATCCGAAGTGGATCCACCACAGCTGGTACCAGAGCCGGTTTAGCAATGCAGAGAACACAACAGGCCCTAACAACTTCTTTGAAAATATAAAAGTTGTAAGAAACTCTTTGAAAAATCTCGTACGATCGTTAAGGATGAACTTAGTGCGAGAGGCCCTAGGGGATTTTGGGGTTGTTTTAGGTGGCTAATATTTATTTGGTTATCTTGCTAACCCTTCCAGCACTCCGCCACGTCTATCATACGTGTGCCGAGTTCCGCATCACGAGTATGTGAGGGTTGATAGGGAGTTCTATTCAAAGGACCCTATCATCGCGGTTGTTTCGCCCACATCTATCATACGTGCGCAGGTTCCGTATGTAATCCATACGAAGGTTGGTACGGTTCGATTCCAACAAGCCTATCAGCACGGTTGTTCGCCACGTCTATCATACGTGCGCTGATTCCGCATCGCGAGTATGCGAAGGGTTATACGGTTCTATTCAAAGGGAACCTATTTCCACGGTTGAGTGCTGTCCATGCAGCCCTAAACGCATGGGTGCCGTTCCTATAGTGAGCGGTAATGTTTGGGAACGCTTTCGTGGGTGCTGGCACGAAAGGTTCGTGTGGTGGTGTTTTCTGCAGGTACACTAACCGCGTTTGCTTAGGAGACGTTGCTAGAACCGACTAGCTATTATACGGAGAGACGTACCTGTTGCCTTGCCACCGGCACTGACCGCGTAAGACCTAAGTTTTGGGCAGTTGTTTTGGTTAAGAGTGAGGTAGGCCGTGCATGCGACATAAGCTAAAAATCGGTGAAGTCACTCTCCTCAAAAGCAACCTTGCTCGAAAAAGCTCTTCTTCGGTTCTAAGGATTTCTAGTTTCTTCCAGTTGTTCTCGGTTAAAACCGAATGACTTCTCTGTCCGACCCCTGACCTTTGGAGTCTATCTCACGTGGTTTTGGTTTCTTGGTTCCAGATGGCCGTCCCCGGACATGTTCTGTTTGGAGCGGATGGTACCTGCCATTCAACCTGTCTACACTTCGAGGGCTTCCCCGCGATTTTGTGGGATACCTTGAAATGGTTCGGGTACCAGTCCCCACCATTGTACGCAGGATGACTGTACCTGGAGCAAGGTGTCCAGACGTGCAATGTGCAAGCGGTAGTACCTCCTCCTCCTGTGCGGCCCGACTGGCCCTCATTCGGGATATCAGCATACGGTCTTGCTCCGGAGGACACCTGGGAGTCCGCCGCTCTTCAGCTCCTTACCCAGTTTTGTCAGCTGCACCCCCTGGAGGTCACCCTAGACCCCATCGGCCTGTTCCCTGCCAGGAACCGATTGGATCCGGCGTGGCTCGACCGCGTCAGAAATATTGAGGTGCTGGCCACCACCTACTCCATGGTCACCATCTCCACCAACATCCGCTGTATGACAGCCCTCTATCGGCTGATCGAGCTCCAAGGAAGAGCCATGACCATCCTTGCTCGGACCGCAGTGGATGCTCAAGGACACCTCCAGTCAGCCAGAAGAGACCTGGTAGGCCAAACCTACCAGCTTATCCAACGAGGCGTTCAGATACATGACATGCAAGACAGAATCTCCAAGCTCGAAGGAGAAGTAGCCGACCTGGTGGATGGCATGATCGAGCTATCGGAGGAGAAGATGGAAGTGGAAATGGAGCTGGCGGTTGCCAATGCTCATCTGGACGAGCATCATGCCGAGCTCGATGATATGCACGCCCTCCAGATGCAACTAGAAGCTCAAGAGGACCCCGAGGAGGTTGAGGGAGCGTCCAGTATGGACATCGAAGAAGACGGCGCCCCTTCTCCTACTCATAGTGTTCATTTGTAGATGAAGAGTTGCAAGGAACTCCTTCTTTTGTTGTACTCCTCGGCAGCCTAAATTTTGGAAAGATTTGTAATAGGTTAGCCTTGAGTCGAGTACTCCCTGTGTTGGAACACCTCTGTAAAGATCCCCATGAAATCAACTCTTGAGTCTGACCTTTAACTCTTTGCAAAGTGTTGGAATGTTAGGCTAAGTGAGTGTGCTGCGACCACACATGCTGTTTTTCTGTGGGTCTGTTCAAGTTTGGCCGACCCCGGTTCGCAAGATCGGATGCGCCGACCCCTCGAGGCAGTTCTCCGCCTCGCCCGACCTTTTGAGGCAGTCTCCGCCTCGCCCGACCCCTTTTTAGTGTGGATCGTTGCCGACCCCTTTTTCTCGGGATGATCGCCTAGCCGACCCTTTGGCTTAAGTTCAGATGTAAGGGAATTCCAGGAGTCTGGGTAGGGTATGGTTCGCCCGAAGTTGAGTACAAGGCTAAGATAAACGCTAACTAACATGATGATGAGAAGAGTGTATCTCCCCTATGAGGACGTGTGTTGCATTATCAGCAAGAGTTGTATCGGAGAATTTAACTTATGCGTTCCATCTGTTGGAGTACTTCTAAGATTATGAATTTAATGGAACGTTAACTCTTGCAGATGGCGCATCGCACCAGATCTGGTTCTGTGCCCGGCAGCAGCGAGCAGAGACAGGATCTTCACCCACCCCCGCCCTCGTCTCCACTAGAGGCAATCCTAGCGGCTCAAACCGAGCTGCTGAGGCATCTTGTACAAGGACAACAGCAGTAGCCCCATGGTGGAAGGGCTCAGCAGCAGCCACATGTTGCTCGCTATGAGGACTTTTTGGGGACGCAGCCCCCTTTGTTTCAGAAGACACAAGAACCGCTCGACGCCGACGCCTGGGTTCGTACGATCGAATCCAAGTTCGAGCTTCTCACCGCCCCGTGCCCCGACCATAACAAGGCCCGGTTTGCAGCTCAACAG
Source organism: Setaria italica (assembly GCF_000263155.2). NCBI lineage: Eukaryota > Viridiplantae > Streptophyta > Magnoliopsida > Poales > Poaceae > Setaria > Setaria italica. The sequence continues at coordinate 17,204,719 of NC_028451.1, forward strand.
CTGCGTGGCTCCGCCCGGCTCTGGTGGCACCACTACCATGCCATGTTGCCGGCTGGCCATGTGGTCAGCTGGAACGAGTTCAAGACCGCGTTCAGAGCGCATCACATCCCAGAAGGTCTCCTGGAGCGCAAGCTCAACGAATTCCTGGCTCTTACCCAGGGAACCCATGATGTCCTGCACTACGCCCAAGCTTTCAATGATCTGTGCCGTTATGCCGGGTATCATGCGGACACAGACGAGAAGAAGCGGGACAGATTCCGCCGAGGACTGAGCTTGGAGCTCAGAGAGAGGTTGAACCCCATTAAGGTGGATACCTACAACGAGTTGGTCAATCTGGCCATCTCTCAAGAGGATTGCATGCAGGCTCTCAAAGCCGATCAGAAGAGGAAGGCCTCCATGGCATTTCCAAGCCAGCCGACTCGAAAGTTCAGGATGGTTCCTCCACAAGCTCCCAGCCGACCCCAGCCGTCGGGAAGGTGGATTGCCCGACCCCCACCAGCAGCAGCACCCTGTTTTCCCGGCTTCCAACCACAGGCGCCCCGGCCGACCCCACCCGCACCACCGCGTCCTGCAACTGGTAACCGCTGTTTCACCTGCGGCAATGAAGGACATTTCGCCAAGGACTGCCCCAGAAATCAGAGCCCGCGCCCAGGGCAGAGCAATGCAGCGCCCCACCAAGGGAAGAGGCCCAAGGTGCAAGTTCGCCAAGGGCGACTGAACTTTACCCACGCAGCAGAGCTTCCCGAAGGTGCACCGATAATGACGGGTACTTTTCTGATTCACAGTTTTTCGGCTTTGGTTTTGTTTGACTCGGGAGCTTCACATAGTTTTATCGGGAGAAAGACCCGTGACAAGTGTGGGTTACAAGAATGCCAAACCAGAGGGTCCTTTAGAATATCCACCCCGGGTGGAGTGATCACCTCTTATTCAACTAGGTCAAAACCTTTTTAAGGAGAATCTTATCATCCTTGACCTAGAAGGAATAGATATCATCCTTGGGATGGATTGGATGACCAGACACCAAGTGGTCCTAGATACAGCTGCTCGAACTCTCCACATCAACTCACCCTTTTATGGCAGTTCCACCCTATCCTTGAAATTTCCTAAATCCGCACTTCCTTGTGCGTACCCTCTATCGGAAGCCCGGCTAGAAAGCCTCCCTGTTGTCTGTGAGTACCCTGACGTTTTCCCAGAAGACCTGCCTGGCATGCCACCTGATAGAGATGTGGAGTTTTCCATAGAGTTGATCCTCGGCACCGCTCCGATATCCAAGAGACCCTATCGGATGCCACCTGCTGAATTGGCCGAGTTGAAGACCCAGTTGCATGATCTGTTGGAAAAAGGCTTCATCCGACCCAGCACGTCACCTTGGGGTTGTCCCGCCCTGTTTGTGAAGAAGAAGGATGGCAGTCTACGCATGTGTGTGGACTACCGACCCCTCAATGCGGTGACCGTCAAGAACAAGTACCCACTTCCACGCATCGATGTCTTATTTGATCAGTTAGCTGGAGCAAAAGTGTTCTCCAAGATCGATCTTCATTTGGGTTATCACCAAATCAAGATCCGACCCTGCGACATACCCAAAACAGCCTTCTCCACAAGATATGGACTCTACGAGTACCTGGTCATGTCCTTTGGACTCACCAATGCACCCGCCTATTTCATGTACCTCATGAACTCGGTGTTCATGCCCGAGCTGGACAAGTTTGTAGTGGTGTTCATTGATGATATCCTCGTGTACTCGAAGAGCGAAGAAGAACATGCCGATCATCTTCATGTAGTTCTCCAACGGCTGAGAGATCACCAACTCTATGCAAAGTTCTCCAAGTGTGGGTTTTGGTTAGATAGTGTCAAGTTTTTGGGACACACTATCTCCAAGGATGGTATAGCCGTCGACCCCAGTAAGGTACAGGAAGTCGTGGACTGGAAGCCTCCTGCCTCAGTGCACCAGATCAGAAGTTTTCTTGGACTGGCAGGCTACTATCGGCGTTTCATACCGGATTTTTCCAAGATAGCTAAGCCGATGACAGAGTTGTTGAAGAAAGAGGTCAGGTTCGCGTGGAGCGACAAGTGTGAAGAAGCCTTCAAGACCCTGAAGCACTTGCTGACCACAGCCCCAGTTTTGGCTCAGCCCGACCCTTCTAGGCCGTTTGACGTGTACTGTGACGCCTCTGGCACTGGACTTGGGTGTGTTCTTATGCAAGACAATCGAGTCATTGCCTATGCCTCACGGGCATTACGACCTCATGAGCTGAACTACCCGACCCATGATCTTGAGTTGGCAGCAGTGATTCATGCCTTAAAGATATGGAGACACTACCTGATGGGCACCCACTGCAACATCTACACCGACCACAAGAGCCTCAAGTACATCTTCACTCAAGCCGACCTCAACATGCGCCAAAGGAGATGGTTAGAGCTGATAAAAGACTATGATTTGGAAGTTCACTATCATCCCGGCAAGGCCAATGTGGTGGCCGATGCTCTTAGTCGCAAGAACTGTTGCAATTGCTTGTCGGCAACAACTTTCACCGAGAATCTGTGTCATGAGATGGGGAAACTTAGTTTGGAAATTGTTCCCCATGGAACCCTCAGCCACATAGCTCTTGAGTCTGCCTTAGAAGATCAAGTGAGGTCAGCACAAGTGGAGGATGAGGAAGTAAAACGGATCATCAGGAAGATCTTATTGAAAGATGAAGGGTATAAGCATTTTCGACAGGATGAGACTGGGAAGGTGTATTATGGAAACCGACTGGTTGTACCAGCCGCCCCCAGCCTTAAGAAGCAGATCTTAGATGAAGCTCATCTGTCCAAGTTCTCAATCCATCCTGGCAGCAATAAGATGTACCATGATCTCCGTCAAACCTTCTGGTGGAGTGGAATGAAGCCGGAAATTGCCCGGTATGTTTCAGAATGTGACACCTGTCAACGTATCAAAACCGGCCATCTAAAGTTAGCGGGTACCCTGCAGCCCCTACCTATCCCCTCTTGGAAATGAGAAGACATCAGCATGGACTTTATAGTTGGACTGCCCCTTACATCACAGCGACATGACTCCATCTGGGTTATAGTGGACTGCCTGACCAAGTCTGCCCACTTCCTTCCTGTCCGCACCACCCACACAGTCAAGCAGTATGCAGAGTTGTACCTCGACCGCATAGTTTCCCTACACGGTGTACCCAAGACCATCATCTCTGATCGAGGAGTTCAGTTTGTGGCACGCTTTTGGAAACAACTACAAGCATCCATGGGCACCAAGCTCATCCGTAGCTCAACCTATCATCCTCAAACCGATGGTCAAACTGAAAGAGTCAATCAGATCCTTAAAGACATGTTGAGAGCTTGTGTCATCCATTATGACAAAAATTGGGACAAGTGCTTGCCCTTGGCAGAATTCTCCTACAACAACAGCTACCAGACCAGTTTGAAGATGGCACTGTTTGAAGCTTTATATGACCGGAGATGTCGGACACCATTGAACTGGTCCCAAGCAGGAGAAAGACAGATCTATAGCCCTAACCTGGTGGCAGAAGCCGAAGAACAAGTAAAGGTGATTCAAGCAAATCTCAAGGCTGCCCAATCTCGACAGAAGAGTTATTCCGACAGGCGAAGAAGGCCCCTACAGTTCGACATTGGTGATCATGTGTATCTTCGAGTCTCCCCGACCAAAGGAGTGCAACGGTTTGGAGTGAAAGTAAAATTGGTTCCCCACTACATTGGCCCTTATGAGATTGTGGAGATCTGTGGACCCGTTGCTTACCGGATCCAACTCCCAGAACAGCTATCGGCCATACACGATGTCTTCCATGTGTCTCAACTGAAGAAATGTGTCCAAGTTCCAACCGAGATCTTAGAGCAAGAGCAGCTTCAGATCGAGCCCGACCTAACCTACGCCGAGTACCCAGACATAGTTCTTGACCAGAAAGAGAGGCATACCCGGCGCCAAATGGTCAGAATGTACAAGATCCTCAGGAGGAACCACACGGAGGATGAAGCAACATAGGAAACAGATGAGTATCTGAACAAGCACTTCCCAGGTTTTCTGTCTCGTCAAAGAGGTAAGAACGGCACACCCTACTTTTATACCTGAATCTCGGGACGAGATTCTTTTTAAGAGGGGTAGGCTGTGACGACCGACCCCAAATCTTCCGAGTTAAACCTAATCCGAGCCCTGATCACCTATCTTAGCTTTCCAAGCCTAAGTGATCAACCTCCAGTCCGATCCCGACCCCTGAGACCCGACCCCTCTCCGCTGGCCTCCAGCTCCGAGCCCGCCGACCCCAACTCACCCGCCGGATCTTTCTGAGTCTTTCCCCAACACCTCCCTTCTGTCTAACCGGTGGACCCACGAGATCTTTTCCCCCAGATCTTCCGCGGCAAGCGCACTCGAGTTGCATGCCCGCTTCAGAGTTCCCCCGCCGCGTGGCTCAACTTCTCCGACGCCCGCCGCTCCGCCTCGTTCTTGGCCCGCGACCGGATGGATTCTCGCGCCCCCTTCCCCAATCGCAGCGGAAGCCCCTCTGCAACCTTTCTGCAGCACCTCGCTGCCCGCGCCCATCATCACATCGCCAGATCCCGGCCGCAGAGCCGATGTCGCCCGTCTTTTCCGTCACTTCGACACAGTCGCGCCGCCTAGTCTTCGCTACCCGACGATTCCTTCTCCGCCAACCCTGACCACGGCAGCGACAGCTCCTTTCCCCGCCCTGTCAGAAGCCGTCCGACAATCTGTTGCTCCGCGCTCGCCCGCGCGCCCGCGGCCGCCTGTCTTCTCACCTGTGCACCCTCGTTCCTAGCGTCGTTATCCCGGTCACTTCCATCAGCTCTACCGCACGACGACGCCCGCCTCCGCCAAATCTCAACCACCGGCAAACCCGCGCCTGCGCCGCCCTGACGCCAGAGCCCAATGACCGCTGGCGTCATCCCCGAAGTCCTGCTCCACCACCCTCGTCGCTCAATCGCCGCCCAGGCAGAGCACTCCATTGCTTATTCCCCGGCCTTCGCGCCGCTCCCTTTCTCACTCCCGCGCCACTCCCCTTCTCACTCCCGCGCCGCTATACAAGGGAATGTGCGAGCCCCGCCGGAGTTCCCTTCGCCATCGCTGCCTTTCCGCCATTTCTCTTGCTCCCTGTTCGAGCTCCCACCGCCACCACACTAAGTCCCTAAGAAACTCTCCTCTCCGCTCCACACCATTTTTCCCCCAATGCACCCAGCCGCTTGCTCCTTCGTGCCGCGTAAGAGCTTACTTGTGATCCACGAGAAGCACCGCCGCCGCCGGAGCACTGCCGGACCTAGCCGCTGTTCAAAGCCTTAGTCCCTCCGCCCAAGTCTGGTTCTTCCCGACCCCAAGCTTTCCTTGTAAGACGAAGGTAAGCTGCCGACCCCTTGTCCGCCTCATCCGACCCTTGTTCGCTTCGCCCGACCCCTCTTATCCGCCCAACCCCTCTTATCTCGCCTGACCCTATCTGTTCGCCGACCCTTTTTCCGCCTCACCCGAGGGATCGGCTATATCTTTTTCTTTGAACCAAGGGTGTATGTGTAAAACTTGGGAACCTTTTCAGCATTGAGTCTGAGGACCCCTAGCACACCAAACCCTCTAGGTTAAGGGTCAGATCATAAGTTCCTTTCCTCCGACCCTTACCTCTTGATCTCCACCAACTCCCTTGAACCTTCCCACCCTCCTGTATCTTGTCGCAAGTTTCTGGGCTCAGACTTGCAACTATTGCTGTTGAATTAACCGTCTAAAATGCTAACTCTTGCATTGCATTCGTGTAGAGCTGCGTCTCGCCGACGGCTGCTACGAGCTGCACCCGGCGCCAGAAGACGACAGTGTAGCTGAGCTCCTGCCCTCTGAAGCCGAAGCCGCCCCGGAAGTCGAGCAATTCTCTTCCTCTTTGCTCGAAGGCAAGCCCCGGATGCATGAGTCCCCTATGTTTTACCAAACTTGCGCATGCCTTCTTTAACATGCTTGTGCATTTACGTATAGGAGTTGTTTGAAATCCTAGATGCATGACTTAGCTCCCATGATCTAAACACTAGCTGTTGGACTGAGTAGATGCTTTGCTTAAATAGGAGACGGTAAAAGCCGAGTGATTTCCCGTCACTCGCGAGTTGTAGGAGTTGGATGTCTACCCTTCTGTTACAACTGTAAGGACGATGGACGGGGCAGGGTTTGAGGTAGGGTGGTCGGATGATCGCCCCGTCTGTCTATAAAACTTGCTAAGGCCCGACAGTGGTGGTGTTCGTGATCAAGTGTTCGAAGGTACTAATCTCATACCTAGTATGGGATGGGGAAGCCTAGTACCTGATTGAACTAGGGCGTGGCTTATACCCCTGTTGTCCCTAGAACGAGGTTCCCATGGTGCATCATGTGGGTGCAAGTGCGGTCACAGTACGGTAGAGGCCGGGACTGTGGAGCATTGCATGCCAAGGGAAGTTTGGACCTGACACGCGCCTGGGAATTGATGGGGATGGCCGACACAGGAAGCGGCTCTTGTGGTGCGCGGATGTCGTGAGATTAGATTCGCCATGCATGGTTAAGAAACTCGAATCGATTCGTCTGCCTCTCACAGTTTGAGACTGCTTGATCGCTATGTCACCCTGAGTAAATGAGGAATCTGATGATGACATGGTTTTGTTGATGATATTTATACCTTTGGTTGGTTCTATGATTGCTTAGAATAGGTTGCAAAACTTAGACCGGATAATGAACTTAGAACCGGAGCTAAAACTTGAAAGTAGGGTTACACCTAGCGCTTTTGGCAAACAAACCCCCCAGCCAAAGAGCCTTGCATGTCTAGAAGTGGTGGAGTGGTTACTCCCTGTCGGTTAAGTCTTGTTGAGCTTAGTAGCTCAGCCTTGTTGTGGCTCCTGTTTTTTTTTCAGGTGAAGTTGTTGTTCCCGATCCTTCTGCCGCTGGCACTTGGCCGCCCCAGCTCCCTTCGGGTTGGACGGTCGAGTGGGATCCCTCCTCGGACGGCGAGGAGAGGGATCAGGGATTTCCCGGTTGGCCTCACCAGGGATGTCCGACCCCGACATTTTGCTTCCGCTAGTGGTTTTACCTTCTGTTGTTTTCCTTTTGGAAACCTTGTAAAACTCTGATGTTTATTTCATAACCAAACTAAATGGTTAAGTTGTTAACTCGGTGGACTTGTTGTATTCACTGGAACCGCTCACCTTCGGGTGGGTTTGCTAAATGGTCCTGTTCAAGTGGTTAAATCGGAAGAAATCCGACGGCACTTCGTGTTTACTCGGTTTAGGCATGAGCGTCGCGTATCATGTTTAACCAAGTAGATCCAAAGTGGATCCGCCACACCCACGCCGTGACCCAATGGCCGAGCCGCCTGTGCCACTCGCACCAGGTCCCCACGGCGTGCCGATAGCGCCACTACGCCGCAGCCGTCAGGGCGGCCCGCGCCGCTGGTCAGTGCCCGACCATGCCGCCGCGGCGTGGCCCCTGCGCCACCCGCACCGTATCCCCACACCACGCACCGCCTGCGCCACCGTGCCAGGCTCCCACGCCGCCGGCCGCCGGCCGGGCCGTCTACGCCACCACGCCACGCTCGTCAGGGCAGCCCGCGCCGTCGCGGCGTGGCCCCTGCGCCGCTCCATTGAGGCTACCCCCGTGCCGGCCCCATCGACGCCGCTTGCCGTTGGCAGGGGCTCCGACTGAGCTGCCGCCGCCTCAGTTGCTCGCAGGGATGACATTTCTTTTTTCGAAAGAGAAGAAAATGGGGCGCGCGGGCGCGAGGATGGGAATTGAGGGAATTGAACCCTTGGCCTGAGCGTTGCGCGGTGCTGGGACAGCCATGCCAGGTTGAGGGATGATAGAAAGACCGTGGCCCTTGGATTGAGGGTATTGCTAATGATGGATTAATTAGTCTTAATAGATTCGTCTCGTGAATTAAACTTCATCTGTGCAATTAGTTTTGTAATTAGCTCATATTTAGTCCTCCTAATTAACATCCGAACATCCGATGTGACCCTACTCGAGTTTAGCACCTCGTATCCAAACACCCTTAAATTGAAACCTCTGAAGCAGGATTGTGAGTCTTTGATTTTAATGTTGTTGTATTACTGGGTACAAACTGTGTGTTGCACAAAGGTTGAACTATCCCAACGGGGACATAATTTGGGGTGTACCCAGCTTTGTTTTGATTGTTCCTTTTGTAGTATAGACTGAGACAAATCAAGCTTCAATTTCTTACTTTCTTGAAATGCAATGACCTTCTTCAATTTCCTTTCTCCTAGGATATGAATACCATTAATGTGATCAAGTAACCAAATCATTACCCTTTAATGGATATAAAATCTCATATCATCATTCTTGATATAGAAGGCTTTCCATACGAGACCCGTCCATATCCAATCACTCATGCCTCATTTGCAATTTGCTAAATATGCTTGCTTCTTCTTCATTTGAGCAATACCCTGAGTTTGATATGATCATTTTCAATGAAACCTATTTTTGGACTCATCTAACTCATTAGTCCTTTAATTGTTTTGTCATTCAACCAACAAAGCCCATTTGGTTGCAGCCAACCCTCAATTAGCGTGATGCTGAAACCGATCTAAAGATCAGTCAGGCCGGTGTAGAGCCTGTCCTTCGCTGGATAAACTCTCGAACTTCTCCCGGGAAGACCCATCAGGGAGGAGCACAAGGAGGTTGCCCTAGGACTAGCAAGGACACCTAGAACGCCGTTGAATCCGGATGGGAGATACAACGAGCAGCAAAGTAGGAAGGAAAAAAAATGTAAGGGTAGATTGTTTTGATCAATTGGATGTTGGATGTCTCTATCGGCCATGATCCTCTTGTATATATATAGAGGGGTGGTCTTATCCTAGTAGGAAACAGATTCGAATTGCAATCTCCAAATTTCTTATGTCTGAAACATACCAAAAACCGACTTAAGGAAAAATCATGTCGGTTTCCAATAAAAAAGCCAACATAACCGTCTTACAGGTTGACTAGTATTGACCCCATGAGGCGCGGGTCGCCATAACTTAGTCAATGACAAAAAGAAATCGGCTCAATTTAGTACTAGCAATCGGCCACATGAAGGAGACTTTGTTTGGGCTGTGCGTACTCGTGATAGGATTCCTGCCGGAATGTATAACAAACTAAGGGGGTGTTTGGATACAAGGTACTAAACTTTAGGAGAGTCACATCGGATGTTCGGACGCTAATTAGGAGGACTAAATATGAACTAATTATAAAACTAACTGCAGAACCCCTATACTACTTCGCGAGACGAATCTATTAAGCCTAATTAATCCATCATTAGCAAATGGTTACTGTAGCACCACATTGTCAAATCATGAACTAATTAGGTTTAATAGATTTATCTCGTGAATTATACTCCATCTGTGCAATTAGTTTTGTAATTAGATTATATTTAATACTTCTAATTAGTATCTAAACAATGTGACATGTCCTAAAGTTTAGGATGCCGGCTAAATCACAGAAGATTGGTCCATGTGAAGTTTTAAAGAAAATCAATGGCAATGCTTATAGCTCAAGCTGCCTAGTCATCTTCGCACATCTGATATTTTCAATGTTAAACATCTGACACCATATCATGCCAGTACGTCAGACCAAGACAAATCGAACTCGCGGACGAGTTCTTCTCTGGTCCCGGGAGAATGATGCAGCAGGGGCTCATGTTGAAGTATTGGCATGGGTGTTGAGCTTTCCAAATATTAAATCAGTTTATTATTTGTTACAACCGGAGATAATAGGATATGAATTGGCTGAGAAGAATAAGTGATGGACAAGCACACATTGTAGTTTCCTAGTATGGTTTGTTTCCTTTTAGCGTCACGTGAAGTCTTGTTGGAGTCAGTTTCTATTTTGTTTATATACGTCAATTCAGAGGGTGTTTGGTTCCAAGACTAAAGTTTAATCCTTATCACATTGAATGTTAGATACTAATTAGGAGTATTAAATATAGGTTAATTACAAACCCAATTACATAAATGAAGGCTAATTCGCGAGACCAATCTATTAAGCCTAATTAGTCTATGATTTGATCAGGTGGTGCTACAGTAAATATGTGCTAATCAAGAATTAATTAGGTTTAATAGATTCGTCTCGCGAATTAGCCACGACTTATACAATTAGTTTTATAATTAGTTCATGTTTAGTCCTTCTAATTGGTATCCAAATATCTAATGTGACCCGAACTAAAAATTAATCCATAGATCCAAACACCTTTTAAGTCCAAGTACTTGGTAGTCTGTTCAGGAAATACAGTCATGGTTCGTTTGTAAGGGGCAAGTTGAGTACAATATTATTTACGTATAATTCTCAGAGCTAGTTGAATCTCGTATGTTGATTCTTCTGGTCTTTGTTCGGTTCTAGTTGTTGGTTTCTGACGATTCTCGCTGCTGCGTATAAACCCGCAGCATCACGAAGGCTTGCTATTAGCCTTAAGAAAAGCAAGAGCAGTAGGTGCCTGAAGGGTGGTCATTCTCATAGATTCGGAACTAGTTCCAAACCACGTCAACAAAAAATACAGGGCAAAGGATCCAGATATGGCAAAATATCTGGCAGCTGCACGAAGCATGAAGAAATATTTCTTGGGATTCACAGCCAAGAGTTTTCCGAGAGGTTTCAACAAGGAGGCCGATGTCTGTGGCATAAGCAGCAGCAGGGAAAGAGCCGTTGCCTCTGGACGTGTTCTACTTTCTTTGTCCTTCCTGTAATGACTAATTGTGTCCAGTCGTCCGATGGTTTATTTGTTTGATAATAAGTGTAGATGACAATATTTTCATTACATGCCATTATTCTTGCTAATTCTTTGGTACCAGTAATTACATGCAAACGTGGAGATTGACGATAATGAAAGTCGATTAGATTCAGTCCCTCCATGTTAGGAACGCACTAGTGAAATGGCACAACGCAGCATCTGAGGATGATGGCTAAAGAAATCAAAAGTTGAAATCGAGCCGACCCGACCAATCATCAAAGGACATGAGCTGCCCAATCATTCAGCACTATCCTACTTAAGGTTGAAGCCATGATCCAAGATGGGGACTGGACAAGCGACAAGGCGAGACGACAGCCGACAACAAAAGGGGCGACGGCGGCGCGGGCTTACCGCTTACGGACGTGCTCAAGTGTAACTCACGGTCGGAGGACCTTGCGACGTCAACCACCGCAACGGCAGATGTCCGCTTTCTGTTTTGTTCGCCTTCGGTACAAAGCTTATCTCGATTGGCATGGCTCCTGTTTACTTTGTTTACTTTGGGTGTGTTTGGTTAGCGTGTGTTTGTTTTGGGATGATGTGGGTCGGGTCAGAGCCAACCTATTTTTGTGGGTCGGAGTGAACTCAGTTCGCGTTTGGATGAGAGGGATAAAGAGGGATGGGTTGGACCCAGTCTTTTATTTGGTTGAAGAGGTTGAGAGGGTTGGAATGGATGTCCTTTTAACACCGTTAGTTGTGGGCCCCACCTGTCAGCTGCGGGGTCCACCTGTCATCCCCTTCTCTTTTTTTTTCTTCATGCATCTATCTTCTTCCTCCCCGACCACGGCTCCTCACCGGCCCCGTTCCTCCCCGGCGCCACTCCTCCCCTCGCCGGCACCCCGTTCCTCCCCTGCCGCTCTCTCCTCCCGGGGGGTGGAGCTCCACCGGCTCCCGCTCTATCCTCCCCGGCGCCGCTCCTCACCGGCCCCGCAACTCCCGGCCCCCGCTCCTCCCGCACCCCCGCCTCGCCGCGCCGGCCAGCAAGCCCCCGCCGCGCCGCTCCTCGTCGGCCCGCGCTCACCAGCCCGCGCTCCTCCCCAGCAGCGAGGCCCCGCTGTGCCACTAGTGAGCCCCCGCCGCCGGCCTGCGCCCCGCCGCCCGGCCCGCCTGCGCCCCCACTGCGCCCACCAGCGAGCCCCCGCCGCTAGCCTGCGCCCCGCCGCCATGCCTGCCTGCGCCTGCTTCTCCCTGACGGTGTGAAAGCCGAGCGACTGGGTTGGAATGGTCCGCTTGTTTTGAGGGGATCATTCCAACCCGCATCTATATGGCATATTCCCTACATGGGTCGAACCCAACCCACCTCACTTTCAACCAAACGCGGGACGAAGGGGGTCCGACCCGTTCCAACCCACTAAGTGGCGGGCGGCGGGGGTGCACAGGCCGGCGGCGGGGGCGCGCAGGCGGGCTTGGCGGCGGGGCGCAGGCCGGCGGCGGGGGCTCGCTAGTGGCACAGCGGGGCCTCGCTACTGGGGAGGAGCGCGGGCCGACGAGCGCGGGCCGACGAGGAGCGGCGCGGTGGGGGCTTGCTGGCCGGTGCGGCGAGGCGGGGGCGCGGGAGGAGCCGGGGCCGGGAGGTGCGGGGCTGGTGAGGAGCGGCGCCGGGGAGGACAGAGCGGGAGCCGGTGGAGCTCCACCCGCCGGGAGGAGAGAGCGGCAGGGGAGGAACGGGGCGCCGGCGAGGGGAGGAGTGGCGCCGGGGAGGAACGGGGCCGGTGAGTAGCCGTGGTCGGGGAGGAAGAAGATAGATGCGGGAAGAAAAAAAAGAGAAGGGGATGACAGGTGGACCCCGCAGCTGACATGTGGGGCCCACAACTAACGGTGTTAAAAGGACATCCATTCCAACCCTCTCAACCTCTTCAACCAAACAAAAGACTGGGTCCAACCCATCCCTCTTTATCCCTCTCATCCAAACGCAAACTGGGTTCACTCCGACCACAAAAATGGGTTGGCTCTGACCCGACCCACATCGTCCCAAAACCAAACACACGCTTTAATTTGTCCATCCATCCGGTGAAGGATCCAGCTGAGCGCTAACCCTTGTTTGAGGTGCTGACACTTCTCTTCACCCCGTTCACTCTTGTTCCGTCTCTAGTCGTTAGAAAAACGAGAGGGAGAGCTACTTTGCCTACTAACTTAGGCTCAGCAACAGATTCAAGTATTATTTTTTAACCGAATACCTCTTCAGTCCAGCGCCTACCATCTTACAGTTCATCACACGGCTCTTCGGCCTCCCAAAAACAAAACATGAAAGTTGTTAACAGATAGGAAACACCTAGCAGAAATATACCCACAGCCTGTTTCCGAACAAGCCTTGGCCAAAAATACTAGAACATTTCTTCTCAGGCAGAACAGTTCCAGGAGCAAAATTGCCATATGTTACAAAAGATAAAGAAGAGAAATCCAGCCATCAGTTCTGAGGAAGAGCTAATTTCTGCAAAAAAGGCAATCATAATAATAGTAACAAACATTGGAATAAAAGCATTACTTCTTACATCACAACCAAGTTGATGTATCACAATTCCCTCTACCACCACCATCTGTTCTTTATTTTCTCAACCATAAGGAAGAGAACAAAAAAAAGGACTGTTCCATATGAGCTTTGTTCCAGCACACTAAGCTTTACGGCTGGCGACACTTGGTGATCGGTACCCTGCCTTAGTGGGCTTTCCCCAAGGAGAAACTGAAGGTCTACCTCCCTTGGTACGCCCCTCACCTCCACCATGGGGATGATCCACAGGATTCATAGCAACACCACGGACAACAGGGCGTCTGCCTAACCACCGGCTGTTACCTGCTTTTCTTAGCTTGCGCGTACCATGGCTTGGGTTGGAGACTATACCAATTGTAGCACGGCATTTTGAATCCACAATCTTCTCAGCACCTGAAGGAAGACGCAGAACACACTGGGCACCTGGCTCCTGGACAACTTTAGCAAATGTACCAGCTGCTCGAACCATCTTCCCACCCTGACCAGGACGGCATTCAATATCGTGCACCCATGTTCCAATTCGTGCATTGGCTAATGGTATACAATTTCCAACCTTTGAGTTGAGGTCAATTATATCAAACTGATTAGCTGATGATGAAGAGGCTGAACTCTTAGAAGGCTTCGAGGAATCATAGTTCATCACTGTACTACCTGGCACACAATGGTGGCTGGCCAATATATAAGATACTGGTACACAATCAACCTTTGCCTTTGGCCCTTTACTCGTGCCAATAGACTTGGCTGCCAAGGTACTGAAGCGGTTAGCTTGTGCCTGTGGCGAAGGTTTCTTCTTCAGATCATTCTGCCAAGAGAGAGCAGCTTGACGCTTCATTCTCTGTGCCCAAAGCACATCATCTGTTGCCCATTTTTGAATTCCAGAAAGAGAAAATGTTTGTTTTCCTTCTTCATTTCCTCTGACTTGAGCAAAGAAAGTGGGCTTGGCACCAGCTAAAGCTATCCTGGGTAAGCTCATTGATGCGCCAGTGTTAACAGATGGAACATCTCCATTACCTAGAGAAGAGTACAGTGCAGAGGAAGCTGAAGAGTACAGTGCAGAAGAAGCTTCCTTTTCTTTATGCACTCTACCAGACAATGGTGCAAGGGAAAACCGACCGGAGATATCGGCTGTGGTAGATTCTAGGATCTGAGACTCAGTACTGGGCTCTTGTGGAATCTTGGGGCGGCGGAAATGTACCCCTTGGACCCATCGCACCAGAGCAATGCTGGAGGAACGATTAGGGTCATACTCGATCCGCTCCACAATGCCCAGGGAAGAGGTGCTCCGCTTCACATCAACTTTCCTCTGCAACCTCTTGGCCCCTCCGCCACGGTGGAAAGAGGTGATGCGCCCAGATGAGTTCCTCCCTGCCGTCTTGGACGAGCTCAGAGTTAAACGCTTCAGCGCTCCCACCTTTGCCCGATCTCTCACGAGCGAGAGAGCAGACTGACGTGCCATCTTGTTGACAGGGATGGAGATGGTATAGCAGGGAGGAGTGGAGACTCTCCAAAGTATGCAAATGACGCTCTAGGCTCTGCAAAATCCAAAAATCGAAAATCAAAGACTAATTACAGACATGTCTAGGTAAAGCATTATATCCCCACATCAATACAGATCTCATCTGGCATGACTACAACAATTCAGCACAATATATTTTACAAAATCCATACTGCTTGCCCACAGATTTCCCAAAATCTTGATACGCGGATACATTTTAGTATTTTTTTTAAATGATGCATCTGCAGAAAGTGAGGAACTTCAACTCTAGTGTAACTAGAAACTTTATCAGTTGGACAATACTTGCATTTCCATCTAGTATTGCCTCCACCCCGTTCAGGTCTCTCTAAAATGATGACATGATCCCACATCACTACTAGAATTTGTAGCTGCCATCTACCGGACTGGAAAACTCAAGCAAAGGAACACTACATCACGAAGAGGAAGAAAGAGATCCTAGCAAAATTGGCTACGGGAGAAGGGACAGGAAGGAAACGAGACTAAACAGGAGAGGGAAGAAACTCACCGCCGGTCGCCGTGACTCGCCACCGGTTCCTGCCCCGAATTACCGCCGGCAGGTGGTGGAGGCCGTCAGTCGCCGTCCGTGCGGGCTGGCGTGTTGCGGCGGCGGCGACGGTGCGGTGTGCGCGTTGGGGTGGGGCGGAGGCTAGGGCAACTGGGGCAGGGCACGTGTGCGATGTAGTGGGCCGGGCCGTATCTGAAACAGGCCGAACATATCGAGTTGTTTTTCTTTTTCTTTTTTTCTCCTGTTTTATGTAACATATATAAAGGCCATATGATTTTCAATGCATCCCATCCCGTACAAGTGAATGAAGGTCGTCTGTGAATTTCCCAGGCAATTGTCAACCATCCCACGTTCCATGAAAATGTTCAATGTAGCAAAGGTGCAGACGGAAATATCTTGGTTCTTTTACACATATATGTTATTTTTTTTACCAGGATGCTAAGCTACTCTCCATAATTGACAGGTTTAAATGACAGGTTTTTTTTTACACATACCTGACAGGTTTATATATTTACTGAATAAGCGTCCCAATTGTTAAACTACAACTGACTAAATAGTATTTGACAGGTTTAAATGACTAATGAACCATAACAGCTATATAAGGTATCCTATCAGAAAAAATAAGTAGCTAAGCTTGTCCACCTTTCTGTTAATGCTGGTGCAACTATTCGAGTTGAATCTATTACACTGTCCCTGCCGAGATGCATGCTCGACAACACCCAGCACACCATCATCGTCGATGCTTATAACCAAATAAAGAACCAACTCTCGTTTGCTTGTCCCGATCAACATTCAAGATGTTTGAGTGTATAATAGCTATTCCCCAACTTGCCTGATTGTAAATGTTTAACGGTGCAACAACAAATTGACGCCACAATTAAGCTCCGGTCGTTTAATCAATTAGAAACGAAGTAATCTTTGAGTTTAAGTAACCGTTTCTTTCGTTTCCTGACTTTGGAACCGATTGACGTGCACGGAATGCTCGCATGCAGCAGATTCATCGCAATCTGTTTTGCATGTATATGCAACGACCGGCTAGCTAGGGGCACAACAATCAATGCTCACTTCTAGATGTGCACTTGATACACAACCAACTTGCAATTAGGACCCGTGTTCCAAAAAAAAAACTAGCAATTAGGACAATTAGAGCTTTACAATCTAGCTAGTTTTTTCAAACAGGTTGTTAGAACCAGTGGTCAAAAATTAAGTAGCAAGTGACTGATTTTTTTTATCATATTGCAAATTTATACATGGGACATCTAGCTGCATCGTTTAAATTTAAGTACCTAGGGAGCTAGCATGCCGTTTCCA
>NC_028451.1:17221380-17399315 GCF_000263155.2 Setaria italica
GATCGGCGGCGGCGGGCGAGCGGGCGCGGCCGGCGGGCGCGGGCGGGCGCCGGCGAGCGGGCGCGGCCGGCGGCCGGCGGGCGCGAGCTCCACCGCGGCCGGCCGGTGGAGGAAGAAAATACCTGTTAGTATGACAGGTGGGTCCCACGAACGGTGTTAACAGGAGAAGAAAACGGTGCTTGTCCCGTCTATAGCGATCTCTCCAACCAAACAAAAAATAGGATCATCCCATCCCATTCAACCAAACAAGAAATGGGATCATCCCATCCCGAAAAACTGGAACGGGACCGTCCCGTTCTACATTGTCTCCCAACCAAACGCACCCTTAGATAGCATCTGTCTAGTTTAACCTGCCTGCAGCTATAGTTAGGTGCCGTCATGCAGTGGCTGATGGAAACGGCTCTGCCAATGCATGCATGCAATTCCAACGGTTTAGTTGGGCCATCAGTCAGTCCATCACAGCTAGCTATAGATCGACAACGAATTCAACTAGCCGTTATACGCTTGCTCTGATGCAGGCATGCAGCAACGCGCTGGACTCATCTCATGTCCAGTTGTCGACTGCTTGTCTGTACGTCTGAAACGTCACTTTCACTCTTGGCTTCGTTAGCGTAAATTGGAAAGGTTTGTTTCTTAGTACGTACATGAGGTCGATCATAGCTTGGTAGTTGAAGGAAAAATAATTTGATGAAAAAAAGGTTTCATATTCACCTCGTATCTTTTTTTTTCTAGGATGGTAAAATAGCCTAATGCAAGTTTAGTGTATAGGTATTATGAGGAAAGAAGAAACACTGAGCAAAATGACCGTGGGCTTTTAATGTGTGGTGCCATGTCCATTCCTGGCCCATGTTTTGTGCTAGGACGTGTGGTGTGTCCACCCACCGCTCCATCGTCAGTCAAAGCTTTTGCTGTTTCTTGCCGTAGCATCCAGTGCAGTGCAGTCAGCACGCAACGTTTATCCCAGAAAGTGCCTGTCAGTGAGAGAAGATAGGTGCTCTGCCACTATCTGACTACGTCTCATGCTTTATTTGCTTGCAAGCCACTTGTCATTTTTTAGCTCTTCTACTGAAAAAGTCTCCTTCAAAGCTATAACCAAGAAACTCAGTGGAAAACCTGAGCTGTTGTTAAATTATTACAGTGGACGTTTAGGACAAGAAGCTTGTTTTCCTTTTCTTTTCCTTATTTGGACATCACGCGATTTTGCTGGATCAACGACACAGAAAGACCTTACATTGTGTTATCAAACTCAGCATGTGGGGCGGATCGAAAAACATTCATGCCTCGAGAGCAATATGGCATGATAGGAGCTTTGTGCACCACGACAGTTGGATTATAAAATTAATTAAATCATCCATCTGTACGGTTCTTTATTGGCTATTCTCAGAAACTATATTTAACGACTATATTCTCTCATTACGAATACAGGTGCGCTATGACATTACGAATACATTACGGGATAAATGGGCCGAGGGCTTTAGTCTTTTTCAACCACCTGTGGGGAACTTTTTATCCTGGTTGGAAATACTAACCGGGATAAAAAGAGGTCTTTAATCCCAGTTGATGTTTCCAACCGAGATAAAAAGGATCGAGGGCTTCAGTTCTGGGTGGTAACATGAATCAGGATTAAAGAGGGTCTTTAGTCCTGGCTCCCCAGGACTTTTTTTTCCACTAGCTTTTACAACCGGGACTAAAGGGGCTCTTTAGTCCCGGTTGATGAGCCCCCTATCAGTGGTTAAGCTTTAGTCCCGGTTGGTGAACCTTTAGTTACGGGTCAATTTTTAACCGGGAAAAAAGGATGGATGGAAGGTGAGTTTTTTACTGGTGAATTTTATGATCTTCTCCTAGCCCTTTTCGATCCTTCGATAAAACAGAGTAAGCGGGGACAGGCTGGGCACATGAGGACACGGTTCCATGTGCATCTAGCTTGTAGTCGGACTCGAGTAGGTCCACACATCCAACGTACGTACAAATACAACTAGCTAGTGGAAGCAGTTTACGTATATACTGAGTACGTTTCTTTGGACGGCCGTACGTACTGGACGGTATCCCTCCGTTGTTTTGTGCATAGACGTACACGCTCGATGTCTTTAAGCCGGTAGTATTTTCTTTTTTAGTTGGCACGCACGGGCCGGTAAAAGGTGTGAAACACATTTGACGAGAGACTGAAGATAGATCAAGGCTAGTTTTGCAGTAGTCCTTATTCCCAGCTACAGTGTAGACAGGCCAAAAGGGTGAGTTCAAGACGACGGCAGTTTTCGGCAGCGATTCTGCCGATTCTCTTCCTCTCCGACGGGCAGTTCGGCGTCGGAAAAGGAGGAGGACTGATGAATTATCGTGTGGATGTATATAGGTTAGGTAGGAGTCTATCTAGAATTTGCTCGCCGTTGGAGGTTGGCAGTGGAGCTAGGGTTCGCTGGAGGAACGATGTCATCGATTTTGTTCGCCTGCATGCGGATGGAAGGGGTGACGTTCGTTCCTTTGCGGCTTATGTTCCTCCCGACGATCGTCGGTGACAGCGGCTCGACGGGGTGGATTTTGCTCCTCCAGGATAGATCGGGTAAGATCCTCTTCTTGATTGTCCGGTGAGATCGATTTGGATCCATCTGAGTGCTAGCGGATAGGACTCTTCTTCTGAGGTGCCCTCTTCGGAGGAGTTGTTGGTGTTCCTCTATATGTGCTTGTGCTGCACTCTGGATCTTCTTGATGGTTCACATCCACGGTGGAAGGAGGTTATGGGGTCAAAATCAACGGGATCGACAGCTGCTGGCCTTCAACCGAGGATCCATGCAATTTATCAATGTTTGGAGTCCATCCTTTGATTTGCATAGGTGAGTTTGGAGGCTTGAAGTTCCTGAAGAGGAAGATGAACCGTAGAGTGCTTGTTGTAATTTGCGTTTTACATAGGGACTTTACTGTAAAACTGAGATGTTCTGTTCTACCAGTGCTGCTTCGATATAAGGTCTTGTTTAGTTCCCAATTTGGGAGTGGTAAAATTGGCATTTTGCCATAAATACGCAACTGCAACGTTTCGTTTGTATTTGTGAATTATTGTCCAAAAATTGACTAATTAGGCTTAAAAGATTCGTCTCGTAAAGTACAACAAAACTGTGCAATTAGTTTTTGATTTCGTCTACATTTAGTACTCCATACATGTACCGCAAGTTTGATGTAATGGAGAATCTTCTTTTTGCATAGTGTCAAAGTTGGGAGTTTGGAGGGAACTAAACATGACCTAAGTTGCATCTCGTTCTCGGGGGAAAAAAAGCCTAGTTTTGCAGTACGTACGTACCAGCGTCGTCCGTGCATCTTCAGTAAATCTGTAAATAAACTGCATCATGTAGCTAGTAATAATAAAAGCCTAGCCACGCATGCATGTGTTTAGTGTTCACCGATCAGTTGAAGTCCGCCTCGGATTCCATTCCATTCCCGTGGTCAATTCTGTTGCTGCCATTGCTACTGAATGGTGGGGTACTGAGATGCACGTACGCGCGCTGCTCTGCTCCTGTCGACGGCCTCTGGCTCATCCTTTTCCCATATGTACTTACCGGTGTGATTAATCAGCTAGCTAGTCGAAGCTTTTCTGCAATAATTAATGATGGGCAGCGGCAGCGGGCCTGCCCGGCCGAAAAAGGTCACTCTGGCCGGGGGCCGTCTGCAAAAGCAAGCCACGTGACCGACCTCTGCGCTGCTGCTGCTGCTGCTGCTGCACCGTTGGCTCTGTGCTAAAGCTCCATGGATTATGTAGCACAGGAGTATCCGAGTATGTATTTCACGTGTACTATGTTAATTATACGCAGAAACCATGGACATGTTCACTAAAATAGCAGCACAATAATGTTCACGTGTACTCTTGCTCAAAAAAAGAATGTTCACGTGTACTATGCTAGGACTTGATTTTTGAGTTTCGCGTGATGATCATAGATGAATACAATACCTGCTTGTATTCAAAATACTTTAAGAAGATTTTTTTTGGATTTGTTTTAAATATTTCAGGGATTCAATTTGTCTCAAATGCTCCCAAACAAAACCTATATGAATTGAATAATCACACCAGTCCTGAAATAAATTAAATGCCCTTCTAACATCAATCCAGAGAGGTTACTTTTGATCACGAAACGCGAGATGCTCTGCAACTGACTTTTCCTGACATGGTCCCTAAAACGTAATAATCTTATTTACTAATTTGTACAATGATGAAGTATTCAAGCCGCCTAATAGAAACTATAATACTGTGCTGCTTTGCGTTCCTCAACGCACATCCTACCTCCGTTCTTATGCTTAGGATTAGCTCATTTTTATCTAATTACTCCCTCCGTTCCAAATTATACGTCGTTTTGACTTTTCTAGATACATAGGTATTATTATGCATCTAGACATAGGGTATATCTAAGTGCATAACAAAGTCTATAAATCTAATAAAGTCAAAACGACCTATAATTTGGGACGGATGGAGTAGTTAATAAGGGGTGTGTATGTATAGGGGTGAGTGTGTACCTATACGAGCATCCATGACTGTACTCTTCACCGTATCAAACGCATGGAAACATACATGCATGCCGCCGGTGTTGGAATAAAACTCGCTCACTCGTGCGCTAATTAGTAAGCATTATGATATTATTTCCTCCCCAACTAAAATGCATCAACTGTTATTAACCTCAGGAGATGTACATTTCAACATGCATATATCGAGCAACAAATATATAAATATGTAATGCCCAGATTCACAAGCACAAGATCGCGTGGTGACAGACAGGACTTGTACGCAGGGGGCAACTCCAAGGAATAATCACATGCACGCAGGTCGCAAAGCAGCTTGCTAGCCAGTAGGAGGATGCTTCGATTCTTTGCTTGGGCCTTTGGGCCTTGTTGCTTGCAAGCATGCATGGCGTTACGTGGCCACATGCATGTGCCTAGATTCCTTGTAGAGTAGCTAGCCGCTAGACCATCAGACATGCATGCATCCATGGATTGCATGCATGTGCTGCCATGGATCTAGCGTCCTGCTGTTAGCGCTTTCCGATTCGTCTACGAGAGGGATGACACTAGTGAGTCATTGACACCAACCGATGAATGAGCTTGCATTGGATGCATTCATGATTGATGGTTGTGCTGACTGGGTAGTGGGCACTGAGGCAGTGACAAGCACACAGCCACACAGGGGTCCAAGAACAAACCTAGGTTGTTCCCTTCAGTAGATAGTATGGGCCGGTCCACAAAGCAAAGTTGACAGATTCGCCTTGGCTGTGTTTCCGATCATCATAGATGGAACAAGGGATAATTGATTTGCAGCTGGGAACCTTTCTTTGGTAACCCACCTATACTATTTCTTAGAAGAAACGATGCAATTTTTCGTTCGTTTTGAATATCTTATTCAGCTCTGACAAAAAGATGTTTACTTATTTTGGGAAAATAAAATGTTTTTTTTTGGGCAAGTCCAGCTTTCTGTGAAAACTGAAAATGTAGCAAATTTTCAACTCAGTAGGCGTTATGCATGCATGATATTAATTACTTTACTATACATTCCTTCCTTCTCTAGCACATTACTACGCATGCATATTTGACTATTATTAATTGTTGCGTGCAGTGAAATTGATCTTGTAAAGAGATTTGTTTCTTGCAGCTGATGGGACGAAAACAAGGTGACGCCTTGCATGTGCAACGTGCACTCCAAGCGATATTTATTTGACTTGACCGAGCATATATATATATTTGCTCCATCAATTGCATGATGCCGCGTTGTTTTGAACAATCCTATGATCTGGTGACAAGTCACTAATCAAATCTAGCTACTTGATCTAGGGCTTTTGTCATCGTGCCACGCAATGAATTTTTTCTTCTCACTTCGGTGGTCGACAACGATGCAGCGTAGGTTTTATCCTTCAATATAAATGCTTGAAAATAAATCTTTTGATACAACGGCGGCTCCAGCACCGGAGAAGACACCGGTTTCTGGTGACGACGGAAAATAATTTCTCAAAACTAGAGAAGGCTATGATAGCCGCACCTGAAAATGCTTATCCAGATGCGGTCTGCCTCGCCCGTGAAAATCGTCATTTCCTCTACCGCTTGCGTACAGGTGTGGTTGCCCGAACCGTACGTATCTAGAAGCTCGTTTTAGCCAGCTGGATAAATGTTTTTTTAGTAGTAGGAGCGGAACCTTCAATGCCAGATGATTTAAATGGTAGATTATAAAAATGGAAATTGGCCACCGCTTGGAAAATCTGAAAAAAAAACCATAGGCATGAAAATTAGCATCTTCCTTACCTTTTGATAAAGCAAGGAAGGATGAGATCATCAGTTCATTCACAGAAGAATGATATGGACACAATGAATCACCCTTCCAATCTGAACTGTAAATCTCATTATATAGTACATGCATGAAGCATGTGTCACCTCTTTAATTTGTTTCTAGACTGCCCATATCACCACCCAACAAGTTTTTCCTTCTATCTTGTTTTCCTAGGATGTTATATATAGGATTTGTAACCCACTATGATCAGCTCAACAGTTTATTTTGTGTTACCTGCCTAGTTGTATCAATCTCGCAAGTTACTGTACGTGTGATCATTCTACAGTTCTTTTTATTTCTGAAGAAGTGGAGAGAAGTACGTATCTAGAAACAGTTGTTTTTTCCTAAGGAAAAAAATGCAAAGAGGTATATACGTAGTACTTCCCGCATTCCAAATTGTAGATTATTTTAATTTGATTTTTCTAGATTTATATTATTATATATCTAAACATTCGAGTGCATGCGAGTGCATGTCACCTTGAATACTGCATCGGCCGTGCGAGTAACCCGGTCCACGGTGCTGTGTACGGATCGCTGCCTTTGCTTCTCCGGCTGTCCCGGCGAAGGTAGTAAAGAAGATGCTGGGCATCGCCACGTACGGCAACAGCGATGATGAGGGAAGGAGACTTCTCCGGCTGGCTCTTCCGTGCATGCTGCGTCCATGTACGCGTAGTCGCATTCAATAATTATTCCAGTTTGCCTTGCCCGCAATCAGATCTGAATATCTGATCATGGAGCGTGCATGTACAAGTTGATTGTGTAACAACGCTGGTTTTGTACTTAACAGCCAAACTGATTGCGTTCACCTGTCCGAACAGTACCGCGGTACAACAGTCGACAGGCGTGCTTAAGACCAATTCTAATAGGGTGCAATGGAAAAGTCAGAAGTACGCAGGGAATTGATTTATACAGGTTTGCCCCCGTCACCTATGGCAAAGGCTGTGCATCTTTTTTCTTATGATTGTACTATGTCGCAATGCGTAGGGTGTGCGTGATCTCCTCCGGACTATCCGTGCTTCCTATTCCTCAATTCACACGGTGGAAAAGTGAGCATTAGTCCCGGTTGGAGAGAGTCATATCACTCGAATATCCAACCGGGACCAATATTTCGGGACTAAAGGTCCCCCTCTTTAGTCCCAGGTCACTCACCGGGACTAAAGGGGCCGCCATGCAGGCTCATGCACGTGGCCCCTTTAGTTCCGGTTGGTATTACCCTTTTTCATTTTACCTTGAATTCTTTTCCATATTAATGCTAATTGTTGCTTCACTTATATATATACCTATACGTATACATCCTTAGCGTGCACTACTTACACGTATACGCTCATATTGTATGCATGTCGTATCACTGGTAGAAAACTCGCCTTTAGTCCTGGTTGGTAGGGGCCAAATCTTCCGAAAATCCATCCGGGATAAACTAATCGAGACGAAATGGGGGGTCTTCAGTCCCGGGTCGCTCAACCGGGACTAAAGACACCCTTTAGTCCCGGTTGGTATTACCAACCGGGACTAAAAATTTTCAAAAAAAATAAAAAAAGGCACCGAGCGGCCTCTGCTCGCCTCGGCTCCCGCGCCACCTACCGCCACCGGCCTCCGCCCGCACCTCGCATCCGCCGGCGCCACCGCACCATGCATCTGCCACCGCCGCCGCCGCCACCACATTCCGCCGCTACCACCCGCATCCCGCACCTCGCCACCGCATCCCGCACCTCGTATCTGCCACCGCATCCAACAGCCACCGCTGCCCGCGCGCCACCGCATCCCGCTGCCTCGCCGCCGCCGCTACCATGCTGTCGCCTGCTGCTCGCCTCTCTCGGCCCTCGCTCCGCCCTGCGTCGCCGCCACCCCCATTGCCGCCGCCCTCCACTTGGCTCCCCCACGCGCCGCCGCCCACCCTCGTCCCGCTGCCGCTCCTCACTGCCAGTTGTGGCAGAACCACCCAAATTAACCCGGCTAAAGTGTGCTAAACCTCGCCTCAATGCAAACATACACTTTAATCCGATCAAGATGGCAGTATGTCGAGTTTCACCCGATACAACCATGTATTTCCGATCGAAACCAGCATACAACACTCGTACGAAGATGAGCCCATAGATTACAACAATCCAAACGAACATTTGAGAGGTCCCAATTAAATATTACAAACTGAGTTTCAAATACATAAAGTAGCTCAAAGTTCAAATCATAAAGAGTGTTCAGAGTTCGAAGCAACAGAAAAAGAAAACGATGGTTCTAACGACAATACATAATACCATGGTGAAGCCTGCCATGATATCACTCACCACGATCCTCGCCGATCGAGGATGGGTCCCACTCAATCATCCAACCCGGAGGGAGCTGAGACGGCCAAGTCACACTGGCAATCATATCCTCAACATCAACATTACCTGAAAATATAGCCACAAGTAAGGCTGAGTATACTAATACTCCGCAAGACTTACCCGTCAGGTGATATCTAATCCATCGACTCCTAGACATGCAAGGCTTTTTGGCTGAGGGGTTTGTTTTTGCCAAAAGCTTCTAAAGTGGATCCTTACATTCAAGTTTTAGCATCAAGTTCTAGTTGATTAACCATTCTAGGTAAGCACCTATTCTAAGCAAGCATGGCAGAACAAGCAAATTAATCAAGCATCCATATTAATCATCATCCTTTGTTCCTCTTCTTACTCAGTGTAGAAAGGCGGTCAAGTAGTCCCAAACTGTGAGAAGCAGACGATTCGAATTGTATTTCTTAACCTTGCAAGGTGGACCTAAACACACGACATATGCGTACCACACCGGGTTTACATACATCAACTGTCCCCATCGATCCCTGGCACATGTCCAGGTCCCACTTCCCTTGGATACAAGACCCCACCGGTCCCGGAACGACACCGTACCGAGGCTGCATTTGTACCCACATGATGCATCAGGGGAACCCGATTCCAGAGAGAGCGCGGAGTATGTCCACACCCCGGTTCAATCAGGTACTGGGCTTCCCGATCCCATACTCGGTATGTGTTTAGTACGTTCAAACACTTGACCACAACTCTAACACATTTCGATCAGAACATATTACCAAGCCCCGCCCGTCAACTTATGATTCCAACATAAGCAAACAGGCAACTCCTATAGCTCGCAAGTGACAGGAAATCACTCGACTTTTACCGTATCCCTATTTAGCATAGCAACTAAATGACTTAACATGCTAGTATTCAAAACAGAGTACTAGGGAGCATGCAACTAAGGTTTCAATACAACTCCTATGAACTTAATGTACAAATATAAATAATATAAGTATTGCATAATTTGGAAACCAAGGTTATGCTCTGAGGCTTGCCTTCTTGTCCTATGTTAGCTTGGAGCTCTTCTGAAGCTTGGCTCGGGTCTTGAGTGGTCTCGATCAGGTTGAACGCAGCAGCAGAGTGTTCCTCTTCAGCTTCCGGAACCAACTCGTATGTACCGTCGGTGGAGTTAGCTTCTACACGAGACGCATATGCATAAGATTTTATTTATAACTGTTCATGATGTAGATTGCATTTTCTAAGCATTGTCAAAGCATAGGGTGCATTTTCGACCATATTCACCTAGACAAGTTTGTAACAAAACTCTTCTTCGCAAAATAAGGTTGGTTGTGAAGAAAACATGGGTTTTACTTTGATGTTGATTGTGTACACATGTAAGATTCTTAGAAACTTAGTATTCAAAACAGTTTGAACATCATGGATTCCATTAACACAAGTTGCAGATCTGGAACATACATGTTAAAAGGAAGCTAACAAAATTGGTTTCACACTTTTTTAGAGCATCCCATGATTTATCAAGCATTTAATGGCTTTTATACAAAATAAAATCTAGTGCTAGATATAGGACAGTGACATGCTCAAGATAGTGACATCATCAGGAACCGAACAAAACAAGTTTCATAGTTTTCTCATCCTTCTGCATTTTCTTAGACATTTCCCCAGTTTCAGTTATTTAAATCAATTTAAAACCAAAAAAGGAAAATACGTGGTACGACCAGGCCCTTAAATCTTTTGAAGCTTCACAACAAGACCCTTGCATGTTACGCCTAAGACCCTGGAAACAAAATGGGGTTTGCAATGTGACCCTTTGGGGGCCGGCCAGCGGCGCAATCCGGCGAACTCTGGCGGGGTGGGTGCGGGCTAAGGGCAGGGGAGTGATGAGCGGCTCACCAGTGGTTGTCGGGCTGTGGGGGTCGAGGGCGGAGGAGATCCGGTGGTGGTGCTTCGCGAGGCAGTGGCGGCGCGGCTGCGGGAGCTTCGTCTCCAGTGAAGGTGACGGTGGAGGAGGCCAGGGGAGGGCTCGGGAAGGTGCTGCGAGGTGTGGGTGGTTCATTGGAGAGCTTAGGCGGCTTCGATGGGGCTCGGGAGAGTGAGCTCGATGATGGGGTGTCAAAGGCGCTCTGCGGAGGGGGTGAAGTGTGGGAGGGTGGCGCCGGCGAGCCGGGCTTGGCCCTTTTATAGCGGCAAGATTGCGTGGGCGAGCTGGCGATCATTAGGATGAGCTTGCGGTGTGGTTGGGCAAGCGGACGGCGGTCGGGCAGAGGCGGCAGACGGAGGCAGTGTGCGAGTGGCCGCCAGTGGCGTGCGAAGCTTGCACGCATGGCCCGTGCCCCAGGGTTGGCCAGGCAAGATAAGGCGTGCGGAGGGAAGGATTGCATGACGCGCTGAGTGGGGGAAGGCCATGCTCGTGCGGTCTTGTCGCCGGTGGCGGTTGACCGACGGCGCTGCGCTAGCCGGGCGGTGCGATGTGGCGCTAGTGCACACGCCATGCTCTATCACTATGATCAGGCGCACTTGGGCTCACGTGTGGCGTGCGTAGGCAACGCGTTTTAGGTGAATTTTCTCCAAAATTTTAAACCAAACTTTGAAAAGTTCAAATATAGAAGTTGGAGTTTGAACTATAGACTACAACTTGTACAAAATTTCACAGGTGAAAATCATGCTAGATTTGGAGATAAACTCGGTTGAAATTTGGTAGAACACCGGGCAAAGTTGGTTTGAATTTGACTTTAAATTGACCAAACTTTGACCTAGTTTTTGAATGCCTTCCACTCAAAATCAGAGAAAGTGAAAATTATGAAAGTTGTTTAGTTTGAAAAGTTCTACAAATTTTATATTGGTAAAAAGTTGAGTTCTGATATAAAATTCTATTTTTAATTCCTACCCAAATAAGTGCCATTTTAGTGGTGTTTTCAACACTTAGAAGAATTTGAAAGTTTTTTTTTTGGAAATTTGACACTTGGCAACTTTGATGTGTTTCTAATTTCCTTTTTAATTTCTCTTATTTTGTTCTTTTAACACTAGGGATATCACGCCAGTGAGGGGCGAGCAGAGGGAGAAGGGGAGGGGCAGCAGGGAGAGGGGGCGGCCACCCGCACTGGAGGGAGAGGAGGAGGAGGAGGGGAGGGGAGGAGGAAGGAGAGGAGGAGGGGAGGAGCTAGCTCTTGTGTGCTTGGAGGACTTGTGCACATGAGAGAAGGGAGTGATAGAGAGAGAAAAGATAAGGCTGGTGGAGGGGGGGGTGCGGAACGAGGAAGGGGGGTATTTTGTCTCGGTTGGAGTTTCCAACCGCGATAAAAGACCTCCCCTTTTGTCCCGATTGATAATTTTGTCATGGTTGGAAGCTCCAACCGGGACAAAAGCCTCACCCTTTTGTCCCGATTGGTGTTTCCAACTGGGACAAAAGGGGGACGCCACCGGTGTGAAAATTCCAATAGTTACAACCGGGACTAAAGGGGGGCTTTAGTCCTGGTTGGTATTTACAACCGGGACTAAAGCTCCCCCCCAATCTGGCCTACTGTGGCACGCCCCCTTTAGTCACGGGGCAACTTTAAATGGGGTAAAAAGGAGGCGCATGGAAGGTGAGTTCTCTACCCGTGTATATATACTTCATGATACTATATATACAATTCTTAGTATATTATATACATCAAACTAGTATTAATACAAGTACTATATATACAATAATTTATCCTCGTAATTCTTAGGATCCTCCCGTCGTGGTGTTGCTCGGTTCGGTTATTGAATGTCCATCATAATAAAATTCTCCTTTGGGATTTATCACCTCATCCACAAGAAATCCTAGGAGTGCTTCTTGGATTGCCAAAAACCTTTCCTTCTCCAAGAGTTCTTCGCAAATCTGTCACCTCTGTAATTTGAAAATATGTGAATGTTACACCAACAATTAAATGAAATGAGCTAGAAAATGATTAATAATTAAAAGGTTTATTTTACGTACAGTTATATCATCCAATAGCACCTTGTCCCTCATGAAATGGTGTATGTGCTCACAGATTTTGTATCCACATAAATTATTCCCTTGTTCCTCTCTCAAGCACTTTAGTGGAAAAAATAAGTTATGAAATATTCATGTTATAGAATATACAAAATGTGCAAACTTCATACATACCAGAAAAGTTGTACTAAATGTAAGTTTTTCTCTGAAATCACCACGGTCATACTTACAGAATCGTTTCCATGCATTGCGAATTAAAATAATAAATATGATACAGTGTTAGGTGAAAATTTAGGAAACAAACTTTTGCATAGAATAAAGGTCCATAATTATTATAAGTTAAGCATGTTTTGAATGTCTTGGAAGGCGGTGGTCTTGAATGACTTGGAAGTCAAACAACTCCCTTACATGTGCTTGCGTTGCCTCCTCCAATTCCTCAGGAGTCATATCGCCTGCTAGCTTCTTAATAGGTTCAGAGTTCTTTATTTTCTTCCTTGGTTCTTTCACCTTTGGCTGCCTTGGCTGGGAAGGCGGTGGTCGCTACTTCTTGAGATGTGCTGCACTTGGTTCCTTGCTCTCACTAGACATTAGTCTCAGCACTACAGATGGTGATCGAGGAGGGGTGTTTTGGTCATCGTCACTCCTGCCTGCAGGATTCGATGGTGCTGGAGATGGTGATCAAGCATGATGCAATGATCCCGATGGTGATGACGGACCTGGAGGTGGATGTGTTGGACAAGATGGTCTTGAGTTCTAAGGAGATGGTGACTGCTGGGGATCTTTGGGAAGAAATGATGCCTCCTAGCTGGGGATGATGATGTAACGTTTGCACCATAGAATGATACTGTGAAGTACATCTCCTAGTGTCCTTTCCCCATCACCTTCTGGGAGGTTGAGCTCTAGGCCTTCATATCTACTATCACAAATCTGCTCCACCTCGGTAGAGTAGCCAGGTGGAATCGCCATGCCATGGCTTGTCTGCCCTGGCAGGATTGGTAAAGCACTTCCATATGCAACCTGTACATATAGGAGAAATAAAGAAGTCATTAAACTACTAAGGTGTGGATCAATTGACATAATTGTATAAATTATATATATGTATACCTTAATAGTGAGGTTGCCAAATGATCTGTACAGCTCACATGATGTGCGCTAAGTGATGTCATCCACAGGGTACCGTTGGTTGTCCTGCACAACCATGGGTAAGCTTGGAATGTTTTCATCACGGACCCCTGTGGTAGCATAACTGCTTCGTCGTTGAGAAGGGCTGATGACGACATTGGGATCCGGCAGTGCTCCAGATTGGGCCATCTCAGTAACTGCCAGAGCCACTCACTGATTAATTTCTTTCTACATTCTTACATCTTGTTCATGCATTTTAGCTTCTAACATGTTGTTCCTTCTCTTCCTGCTTATGTACATATCGATGTCCCTACAGAAAGCATACTTCCATGGAACCACCCCGAAACCTCGGCAACGTCCTGGGTGTTTGGGATTCCTAAGCGCCAAAGTCAGCTCGTCGTTCTCTTTATCAGGCTTGAACTTTCCCTCTTTAGAATCTTCAATGTTTTTGATAAGCCTGAGGGCCTTCTCACATATTGTTTCATTAAAAACAAGTGTCCCATCCTCAGGGTTAAGGGTGCCTCCGTGAGCATAATACCAATTCTTCGATCGATCGGGCCAATCAATAGTCGCTGTACGATACCTCAATCGAGTAGGTCTTGTTCCATCTTTCTCCATCTGTGAATTGCACTCCTGTAACCACCTTGCCCTAGACGATGATGGTACTCCTTCTTCTTGGCATTGCCTAAGTTGACACGAACCTTGTTTGCACTATTTTCACTCCTCTTGTATTCCAGAATTGAGTTCCAACGATCTCTTAACTTTGGCCAGTCATTAAAATCTAGAGTTCAAATCTTCTTAATATAGTTGGTATCCAGATTCTTCTTGAAGGTCTGAAATTGGGTTGCCATCTTCTTGAGCATCCAGTCTTTCACAACTTTTTCATTGACATTGTCAGGAAGTGTGAAGTGTTTCTTGACATCTGCCCAATACATATGTTTCTATGTCTGCGGGAGCACGTATGGATCATCTTTTTTACTGGACTTCCATTCTTGAATGCTGATCGGCACGTTGTCCCTTATAATAGCCCTGCATTTACTCATGAACTTTCTAGCGACTTTTTCGGGAGCAATTAGCTGGCCCTCTTCTGTCACTTCAATGATCTGAAGCCTTCCCTCCATTATCTTTGTACGACCTCGCAGCTTTTTTCACTTCATCGATTTAGAGGGCTAAAAGTTCAATATTCGTTAATTAGTACATAGTAGTAATCAATATGAAGTTATAGATGGGGTAAAACAATGAAAGTGATATATAACTCACCGGAACCTTCCATCATGGCAATGTCTTGTTCTGCATTGTTATCGACACCGTGCTCGGGCTCATCATTGCCATCACCGGATATGTTGTGGAACATGTCCGCCTAGCTACCCTCATCCTTGGTGTAGGTTCTTGGAACATTTTAGCCACTACTACCAGCAACAATCTACTCCATTATATACCTTTTATTCTCTTCGTCTCCCATCTGAACTAATAATGACATTAGTTATACACACATGTAGTCATAGATACATTAAATTAAAGATTGTATTAAGTAGTACAATTAATGTATAAACATGAAATCATAGAACAATCATGAAATAAAAGAAACTTGTGAAATATACACATGAAACCATACATTAAATTAAACACATGAATTGAAATATACAATAAGTTATATACAATAAATTTTCTAGAATTGAAATATACACATGAAACAATACATTAAGTTATATACACATGAATTGAAATATACAATCTACAAAATATACACATGATTGAAATATACACATTTAAACAAATTTTCTAGGAAGTTCTATTCTCATAAATTATACTAATTTTCAAAGTATATACTGATTTATACAATTTTTTGAAGTATTTAAACTAATTTGTACAATTTTGATAACTATATTGTCAAAAAAAATATCATTAAATTATATATACAACACCTCTACCAAATTTCTACTAATTTCTACTAAATCATACTAATTTTCCAAGCTTTTCTACAAATTTTCTACTAATTTTTACTAATTTTCTAAGCATTTATGCTAAATTATACTAATATATACTAAATTATACTACTGCATACTAAATTATACTAATGTATACTAAATTTCTACATATTTATAGTAAATTATAATAATTTATACTAAATTATACTAATTGTCTAAGTATTATACTATTTTAGACTAAATTCTACATATTTTCTAAGTATTATACTCATTTATACTAATTTACTAATTTATACTAAATTCTACTAATTTCTACTATTTATACTAATGTATACTAAATTATACTAATTTTCTAAGCATTTCTAATAAATTATACTAATTTCCTAAGCATTTCTAATAAATTATACTAGATTATACTAATTTCCTAATCAAATAACCCGGCTTGCGTTAGTGTTGTACCTCTTCAACAAGAGGGTCGGGGTGCGGAGGGATGGTGGCGGACGGTGCGCGGGCGGCTGCGGTGGGCTGGGGCACCGGGCCATGACGCGGTAGGGGCTGGTGTTGCGGCGGTGCGACACGCTGGTGAGGGTGCCGAGGGGCTTCGGGGTGCTGCGGGGATGGCGTTGGGGTATCGATGGGGACGGTGTGGAGGAGATGCTGGCCAACGGTGCGACGACCAGAGGGACGACGATGACGTGCGGTGAGGTGGCAGCGGGACCAGCCGGCCGAGTGGGGGCAGTGACGCGGCCGGGGAGGAGGACGGACAGGTGTGGGGAGGGCTGGCAGTGGAGTGCCATGCCAGCGCTTAACGGCGGTGGAATGCTAGGAGAACGGGCGGCGCGACGACGATGGCGCGGAAGAGACGAGGTGGCGGATTGGGGTGTATCTGGCGGAGGAAGAAGAAGGGGGCAACGCGATATTTATACCACGGGTCTTTAGTCTCGGGTGATGTTTACAACCGGGACTAAATGAATTTTAGTCCCGGTTGGTATTAGCACCCGGGACTAAAGCATGGGTCTTTAGACCTGGGTCGTTTTACCACCCGGGACTAAAGGGGTTCCACGTGCGGGAGATGAAATTGGACCCCTTTAGTCCCGGGTGGTATTATAAACTGGGACTAAAGGGTATTCTCCCTTTTTACTTCCCGGGCTATACCAACATTCGATTAAATTGATGTTTTTTCATATGTTCTAAATTGATTTTGTATTTCTATTATCCAAGAAAAATTGTAATATTCAATATTTTGAACATGCAACAATATATTAAATTATCAAATAATGATTTTTACATTTTATTGATAAAAAACTCTTATAATAAATAATTTGATCATGAAAAAATGTATTGAATTGTTTTAAATCTTATAATAATTTTGAACTTGTTCTTGATGAAAGTTCCCTTTGCGTTTCGTGCACAACCACATAATAATTTGATCGAATAATAATGTGATTAGACAAAAACTTACATAAAGCATGATCATATCTAGTGCATTACATAAATAAGTTTTGCACATCACTAAAATATAATAGAAAGGTTGTGATATATGACTATAGAGTATTACATAAAGGTTGACCATATATAGTGCATTACAATGTAACATTAAAAAACTTTTGCTTGATGAAAGTTCCTCGGTCATAATTGCGGCGTAAGTATGGAGTCTCTTCTTAGGCTAGCATGAAGCTTGGGTCAACTTCAACAGCGAATGGAGGCATGGCATCAAACTGATCATCACCATCTGGCCGGTATGTTTTGTCCTTTACTTCCACGATTTCTCTTTTACCTGGAAGAACTATGTGGCACTTTGGCTCCCATGATTTTTCTTTATCTTCTGAATTTTTCTTGGGTTTGCTAGACATGTCCTTCACATAGAAAACCTGATGCACATCATTGGCAAGGACGAATGGTTCATCATTTTATCTAGTCTTGGTCAGGTCCACTATTATCATTCCATACTGATCTTTCATTATGCCACATCTAGTCAGCTTCACCCATTGGCAACGAAACAGAGGAATGTTCAGCGGTCCGTATTCGAGTTTCCAGATCTCCTCTATGAAACCATAATATGAGTCCTTGCTCTCGTTGTTGTCTATGGCATCGATACGGATACCACTATTTTGGTTTGTTGTTTTTCTTGTCTTGGGCTCTTGTGTGAAATGTATAACCATTTATCTCATAACCTTGAAATTTCACGATTGTGATAGAAGGTCCCCTAGCTAACCAAGCGAGTTGTTTGTGAATCGCGGAGTTACCCATAAGGTGTTGACACAACCAAGAGGAAAAGTATCCATGTGATGACGTATAATCCAGGCATCGGATTTCATCGGCTATTGGGAAATAGAATATGCTTGTATTCCTCGATATAAGGAGCTACAAAGGATGATTGTTGTAGAACCGTGAAGTGTGCTTTATGGAACAAATCACTATCATTGCTCAAACTGAATGACCTTCCAAGGGTGCCCTTTCCCCATAGCCTACCCTCATGGCGTGATACTGGAACCCCAATCGAATTAATTGAGTTACTAAAATCAACACAAAACTGAATGACCTCCTCTGTTCCATATCCCTTGGCGATGCTTCCTTCTGGACGGGCACAATTAAGAACATAGTTTTTTTAGGACTGACATGAACCTCTTGAAAGGCCACATATTGCGCAGGAATACTAGACCAAGAATAGTAATCTCTTTGACTAGGTGAACCAAGAGGTGCATCATAATCTCTTTGACCGAATGGATCAAATCCACCAGTACTTAAACAAAACCTTACGTTCCTTACATCCTTTCTAAAGTCCTGTAATGCACTATCAATTGATCTCCATTGGGTCCCATTAGTGGGGTGTCTCAGCATGTTATTTTGCTTACCTTCTTCTTTGTGCCATCGCATCAACTTAGCATTCACCTTATTTCTGAACAAACGCTTCAAACATGATATTATAGGGAAATATCACATCACCTTCGTGGGAACTCTCTTTTTGGGAGGCTGCCCCTCAACATCTCCAGGATCATCTCACCTGATCTTATACCGCATCGCTCCGCACACAGGACAAGCATCCAATTTTTCATATTCATCACCATGATAGAGGATACAATCATTTAGGGCATACGTATATCTTCTGAACCTCTAATCCCAGAGGGCAAACAGCCTGTTTAGCTTCATGTGTTGTGGACGGCAATTCATTATTCTTGGGAAGCATGTTCTTTACAATTTTCAATATCCCCTGAAATACCTTATCGGACACACCATTTTTTGCTTTCCATTGTAGCATTTCCAGTGCGGTACCCAGCTTTTTATGCCTCTGCTTGCAATCTAGGTACAACAATTTTTGTGATCATCTATCATCGCTGCAACTTTTCTAATTCCTTCTTGATTTCGTGGTCTTTCTGTGCATCCCATAGCACCTGATCAAGATCATCAGTAGGGCCACCTTCCGCAAACTCTTCTTCATCAACCTCGCCCATTGTAGTATCTGCAAAAGCTTGGCCTGCAGCCCAGTCCTGAATCTTGTTATCATCCTCCTCTTCTTCACTGTTTTCCATTATAACTCCTCTTTCGCCGTGCTTGATCCAAACTAAATAGATAGGCATGAAACCGTATCTAAACAAGTGGCTGTGATGATTTCCCTTGGAAAAGTAGTCCTTCTTGTTACTGCATTGGAAGCATGCACAACATATGAATCCCTTCTCTGCCTTGTTGGCTTTGACCACTTCAAGAAAATAATGCAAGCCATCAATGAACTTCTTGGTCCGTGTGTCCACGTTGTACATTCATTGCCGATCCATCAGCATCGTATTACGTGAAAAATGAACATAGGTCTTTGTATTAGATAAATAACTTGATCAATATTGATAATTTACACCAATCAACCTTCATAAAGATCAAAATTATTCACAAGAAAATTACACCAATCAACCTTCATATCATTCACTAGGTCGACAAAAAGAAAAATGCTAAAATTTTGGAACAAGACAATAAAGATATATATACACTAAAGATTATAGACACTCCATAGTGGACTTCACGTAGTTAATAATCCTAAAATAATGATACAACATAGTAAAATGTTCGCCCTCCAAGCTATCTCTACACATGACTCAATCTTCTCCGAAGTCTATGGAGAGTCACCTCCACTCCTCTAGTACCAGAAATAATGGTAGATAGAAGATCTTTGAGTCCACATACTCTGGCTGGATATTATAAAGGAATCTTAAAATAATTGTTCAAAGAAAGTGTCACATTTTCATAATATAAGTATGGTGGGACAATAGCCTATCCAGGAAAAAGACACGTTCACTGAGCATGGCCCATTTTGGTAAGCCAAAACCAACTAAAAACCGATGGGTCAAAGTCAGTGAACAAATTTCTGCCTGAACAGGCTATTCGGCCCCATACTTCTACTATGAAAATGTGGCTCCAAAAGATGTTTGGAAAACTATTTCAAGATTCTTTTATGATATTCAGCTAGAGTTTGTGGACTCAAAATTCTTCTGTTCTACCATTATTTTAGGATTCTTGACTCTGTGAAGTCCGCTATGAAGCGTCGGTAGTCTTTAGTACATCTTTGTTGTCCTGTTCTACAATTCTAGCATTAAGTTGACCAGTGTAATTTTCATATCAATCTAATTTGACATACAAACTATCCAAAAAATATTGTAGCAATGACCAAATTCTATTTCTTACACTTACAATTTATTTACCTATATTTTATCACAATGACTAAATATTAAAAACACATTTACTCTATTTTTCCCATACCTAATATTGATCAAGATATTTATCTAATACGAATCATATATAACAAGCAAGTATCCATCAAATTCTAGCTCAAAAACATATATAAATAAAAAATCCTCTCCATTCTCCCTTATTCTAAAAAACTCATTTTTCTCTATCTCTAAAGCATAAAACAAAGCATAATAATAATAACTAAAGAAAAGATGAAGTTGTTAACCTTTACAACAGTTTGGATGAGTGAAATCCCCAACAAATTGAAGAAAAAAGATCGGGCAGCACCTCCCTAAGCTAGCCGTTTCAACCCAGACTAAATGGACAACCAACACCTCCCTAAGCTAACCGTTACAACAGGGACTAAATCGACGACCTTTAGTCCTGGTTGGTGTCGCCAACTAGGACTAAACGCCCCACCAAATTCTCTCATCCTAACTCGCCGTTACAACCGGGACTAAAGTAGGCTCTTTAATCCCGGTTGATACCAACCGAGTTGAAAGCTCCCGTCGGATGTGGCCGTCAGTGGTGGCCGTTTGACCCAGAACTAAAGCTCCTTTGATCTCGGGTCCAAAAATAACCGAGGCATATGTCTCTGGATGGAATTTGTTTTTCTACTAGTCTATTAGTGTGATAAATTGTACTCCCTCCATTTCAAATTCTATGTTATTTTCGATATTTTAGATTCATAGATATTATTATGCATCTAAATATAGTGTATGTCTAAGTGCATAATAATATTTATAAACAAAAAAAGTCAAAACGACCTATAATTTGGAGTGGAGGGAGTATTGGATATTTATCGGTGCTGGGCTTATGTCTATTATCCGGAGTCACATCTAGAGTCTAAGTAACTTTTTGTCAAACTTGAGAGAATATTCTTTTCTTCTCTCGTATACCTAGTGGCGTATTATATATACTAGTCGTTAACTTGTGCATTCGCACGGGCAAGAAAATACATCCATGTTTTTATCTATATTACTATTGTTTACTAAAATAGGATATTACTTAAACTCAACCTACGACATATTTGCCAACAAACATACCCCTTTGCGGATTATATATGTTTCACAAATTTTAGTTCTCCATTCGAATTTATTTATGAACAGTTTCCACATCTATCCTTATGTGATTCGCTGTGTAGTTTATTATTATTTTTATTTGTTGTACTTATACATAGTAACAATGAAGCTCATTAATGTGTTGTGTTCTATTATCCATGCACGCAGACCAACTAATGGACTTGCCTTTTGCTTCATAAGTGGAGTTTAAATTCTTTATCCATGCCTTTTATTAGCTTATTATCAAATATAAATTGGCATTCAATTAGAGTTCTTTTTTCTTTACAGACAAATTATTTAGGAACGCTCATTATAATTTCTTTTGTCATCCTGCTTTTCTTCCAATCTACAAAACAATATAATTTTTCTACGAATGACGTAGTAATTTGTAGCCAGTTCCAGTAGTTTGGTTAATGATGTAATTTCTAGCCTTTTAGCTCCAAGAGCTGCTTAGTTTTAGAAGGCCCTTTAGAGTGACCTCATATATACATGTATAAGATAAGTATCTTTTTTTTTGTTTGCATCAGTCAAAACTCTTCATGAGAGGAACCATCACACATTGGGGGAAAAATGATATATTTGTTCCATGTCAAATCCTAGTCCCTAAAGTCTAGTTGCATTTTTCATCAATAAATAGGTAAGGAAACCACAAAAAATTAAATGCGGACTAATCATCGATGTGCAGCATTATGGATCTAACAAACTGAGTGATTGATGCAGAGAGAGGGGGATTAATGTGAAGCTAATTTTGGCTACCTGATTCATCACACCTATCCTAGATGATATCAGGCTTAGTTGTTGCAACATGGATGAAGTTGGCAATGCAAGCTTGACAGAACTGAGACAGATGGACTTGTGATTGAGGTCTTCACAGACATAATTTATTTTCACATTTTTCCTTAAAGAGATTTTTTTCCAGCGGCTGTGGTAAAACTCTTCACCAGGTCGGCCGTGGCAACATTGGTGACCAGTTCTGTAACTCTTGGCACACAGCTAATGCAGAAGAGATTGATAGGGGCGTTTGCTTCCAGCTTTTCCCACCATCATGTGCTAATCTCCATGTCCTTAATGCATCAGAGGCCATTGTCATGAGTTACACAAAATCCATTGCCTCTACTGCCTTTGAGAAATAGCTGACAAAGTCATGCGGATGAAAATTACCTTGACAAAGCTAGGTTTTGCAGTGCCAAATTCATCATGCTCCTAGTCTGATCTCCCTCTCCTGGGGTCAGATGCAGCGTCTAGTGGCTGGGAGGCTGCGCCAGGGCAATTTAGCGGCCATGCCGCTGGTTCCCAACCCTATCCTCTCCTATCGGGGTTGTGGCATCTCGCGGCGACGGCCTTCGCCCCCAGGCTGGTAGTGTTCGGATCCATCTTACCTATATTCAGCGCCCTCCAACTTTGGGGACCGGTCCGACGAACCTGTTCCCGGAGAGGATGGTTGGTGACTATGGTCACAAATGTCATGCTTGCAACGGAGGTGCTCAGGAACTCATCATGCGGCGAGTGTGGTATGGGACACAATTCGTCAATGTTGGGTCTCAGGTTCTTCGACCTCGTGTGGTTGGTGATGGTATGGTATGTGACGTGTCTTGTCGACCATTGGGGCTGTGGTGTGGTGGGCTAGGGTGCACTGGCGAAAGCCATGGCGATGATGCCTGTGGGCGTCATTTTCTTTCTTGGAGGCGGCACCTATGTGTCCCGAATCCACCCCATCACTATGTCTCCAGGTGAAAACTTTGTCCCGGTGGGCAGCGGCGGTGGGGACTATCATAATTTCCTTAGTGGAGGTGTCATTTTGGAGGCTTTTTGATTGGTGATGCACTTCATGTGGGTACTGTGGTTACCCAACTCGGATTCTTCAATAGCTATCGGTATCTTACTTATCCCCGCTATGGAAGTGTGGATGGTTTTGTTGTGGTCTTGATTTGGTGGTCCGAGCGTCAATCTGCACATGGAGTTATTTTGGATTTGGCTCATGCTTTGGTTCTGCTCACCTGATGTGGAAAACTCCTTTTGGAAGCGACTTTACGAAACATGCTGCTAAGAGAGATTACTGGAGTACCTTTTTCTTTATTTTTTGTTACGTTTCTTTGCTATATCAGATCTTCTGATGTCTTGGCTATGTGTTTAGTTGGAACATGTGCCTCTCTATATTATTTGTAGTCTGATGCCTTCTCGAAATAGCATGTCTGAAGCTGGAATTTTATCTTGCAATAAAAGTTTTCTACCTGGGACAACGCCTCTGCCTCCACATGAAGCTACATGCATGTGTGGATGCCTCAACTGGATCGGAGCCTGTCCATTGGTGAGTTTGAACCTTGGTATGGATGGATTTACTTCGCAACAGCACTGAACGGCCAACTGCAATCTTTCCTAATCCTTCTTTGATGTTCAAGTGCCCTTCCATGATCACGCTAAACATGACGTTATTTTGGGCTCCTCGTTCACACAATACAACTCGCAAAACGGATGGAGATGGAGTATTGATGGAACAGCACCTCGCTGTTTCAGGTACAACGGGCACGGCAGTGGCTCTACAGTGGTGGTGACTTTAGCTATGTCATCGGTACCAGAAGAACCATCTAAGATATTCTTTTGTTAGGTGAGAATATCTACTTTAGATTATCGCCTTACATACATGGATATATGGAGTCCTAATACAGCTTGGTACGTACTACATAATTTGGTGTATGATTCACAAGCATGCAAGCGTGTTGTTGATTGCCTTTTTTTTATTTAGTTGCCCACGTTGGACTCCTCAAGAGGGCCTCTTGCCTATGACATATTGGTAGTTTTCATATGGACCGTTAAAAGAAATCTGGGTGGTTATATATTTTTCTTTTTCACCGATTAACATGGGATTTTCCTGAGAGTCTGTGATTAGTATGATAGGTATAGATAGATAGATGGATGGATGAATTTCATTAAGCACCTAAATACCTTTAATTTGTGTATATCTTTGTATTCTAAGATTAGCTATGGATCAATAGTTATAGCCATGACATTGACGGCGATGGTTGTACACATGGAGGCGTCGTTGGCTTGCATCCTTTGCTCACCACCAACGACTCCACCCATGCCGAGCTCATTGGCTTGATTTTCCTTTTCATTTACTATTTTTCAGGCTTTTTTTGTGCTCTCGAAATTCATACACCTGTTCTCTGACCGGTTGCAATATTGCCCTATCACTACCGGTTTGCACTGTCAATTCCAGATCCAAAAGTGATACCAGCTTGGAGCCAGCAGACAAGTGTATTCTCTAGTGGGAAAAAAGAAAACCAATGGTAGCCCCTAACATATATTCTAGGATTAAACATTTTATAAGTAATGACTAGCAGAAATGCCCATGTTGCTCTCACGTTATTATTCACTTGTTCCTAATATGTTAGCTTTGTTTCACAATATGTTGATGCGTTGTCCCTAGTAGTCCTCTTTTTACAAGTATAGTAGTAGAAGACATTTGTGGGTGGTTTGATGCCATCTGTTTATTACGTGGAACCTACACATGGAAATAAAAAAATTCACCGCTTAACCTCTGCTCTATCCATTCATTCGATTTCCCCCCTACTCATTATCATCCAGGCAGTCGCTGCTTCGTCCATCGGCGCCACCCCCATCTTGCCCCATCCTCACCGTCGCCCAGACGTTGCGCATCTTGCTGTCCTCCCCATCGCCCAGGCAAGCACTCATCCTCCCCGTGCCTAGCTTCATTCCTGCTTCGAGGGCTAGGCCACAGTGCCTCTGGCCACCATGAGCAGGAGTACATCCTCCTCTTCTTCTCATTTCCATCCACCTCTCTTCTATAATCCACTCCAAATCGTTCCAATCAAGGGCAAAATCGAGCCCCCAATTACTAGATGTGGAGGCCTTAGTTCTGGATCTAAAGTGGATGGACATCATTGAGAGGGGGGTGTGAGGTCCCGGCCTCCTCCCCTATTTGCGTTGTCTATCGACTGTCGTAGCGCCCGCCCCTGGCGCCATGCCCTCACTGGCACATGGCTCTACTTGATTGACTGCAAGGAGGCACTCGGCTCCTTGTTTCCTTTCCCTTCCCTCCTCTCTCCTTCACCCCTTAGGTCTAGGTGGCGGGTAGGACGTGCAGCTCAAGAAAGCAGCTGCCCACCAGGGCGAGCGACAGTAGTGTGTGGTGAGCGCGGGGAGGGTTGTCCACGTGAGTGATGGAGCAGTGGCACGCGTCCTGCGCCGCCGCCGGCAGGCACGCTGTGTGGGTGGGACAAAAGAACAGGAGCAAAGGCTTGACCCGAAATTAATATTCACTGCAATTTTGAGTCCGCCTCTACCTTATCTACCCACCCGGCTCTCTCCTCGGCCCCTCCAACCTTATCCACCCACCCGCTAGCGCCTTCTCCTCCCCTTTCTCCCATCCACCCGCCGACCCCTTCTCCCCTCTCACCACGTTCTCCTCCACCCGCTGCACCGGCCCTTCTTCTCTGGGGCACGAGGGCGCGGCGGCGAGAGCTTCGAGGGGCGCAGCGGTCAGTTATCCACCCACTCGGCTCTCTCCTCGGCCCCTCCAACCTTATCCACCCACTCGCCGACCCCTTCTCCTCCCCTCTCTCCCATCCACCCGCCGGCCCTTTCTACCATCTCTCCACTTTCTCCTCCACCCAACGACCGTTCTCCTCCCTCTCTCCACTTTCTCCTCTACTCGCTGCGCCAGCCCTTCTCCTCTGGGGTGCGAGGGCGCGGTGGTGGGAGCTCGGGGGGGGGGGGGGGGGCGACGGCGAGGGCTCGGCGGTGGGAGCTTCGGGAGGCGCGGCGGGAGCAATGGCTGGACCTCGGGTTAATTGCAGTAAAGTTTGGGGATCTTTTTGTAAAATCTTCAAGAACTATTCAAGGATTGCGGGTTGATTACGAAAAAATTGAGGGAGTTTTTTGCAAAACAACTATAACAGTTGGAAGAAACAACCGCATGAAAATGCGCAAGAGCTCTATTTGCCTCTGCCATTCTATGAGTCGCTTCCTTTTTGCGTATGGTAGAGATAGAGATAGGGATATAGTAATCCTTGAAATACTAGAAAATGTTTCAAAATATTTAGTGATAGGAAAAGAATAATTATAAGAGATTAATTTAACAAGTTAAACTATTCTAAATTTAACAAATTTATAGATAATATTAACATCTACCATATATAAAGTACACTGTAATTTATATTTTATAATAGATTTAATTATGCTCATTTGATATTGTAAATATTATATTTTTTCTATAAACTAATTGATCAAAGTTATAATATTTTGACATAGGAGTTACCGAGTTAGGACAAGAAAATACTATCACACTTATAATTCATCCAAAAATAATCCCCTACATTTTAAGACGGAGGGATCGGACATCGGAGTATGAATCTGGAACCTAGCTAGTGGGCAGAGTCATACTACCACGTCTCCATCACTTTACTATCCTGGTGCCACGAATTATACCGTCCACAGGTGCTTTATTTCGATGGTATTATCTATTTGGAGGTAGGTTATAAAGTGGAGCAATTGCAGGTGGGTGAGCCGCATGATATGCATGTGTGGTGATGTGGGCGTATGCATGATGCTTGCAATAGGGAAAAAAAACACTAACGAGGGATCAATGTGCCTCGAGAAAAGCGAAAAAGACAACAAAACTAAAAGACCCCGATCGATCGACTAGTAGCTTTCGGGAAAGGAGGCGATCGTCGTCCCTGCTCGAAGCTTTGTGGCCATACTGTGCTCACATGTCTACCGACCAAGTCGTCTGCTGACACCCATGGACGACCTTTCATCTCGTCTCCACCAAACGGGTCGGCACTGTTTTAGCCTTAGGTACGTGGCGAGCTGCTCTAATCCGTCCTTCCGAACATTTAGGTAAGCTGCGTTGAGCTTTGGCTGCTTTGTCGGCAGAACTGTGTCATTACTATTCAGAAAAAGACGTCTGAATTTTCCCCTGTAGTATACATTCTATTATTCTTAGTACTATTCAATATTTAATGGGTCTGTTTTTAGATGCTTTTTTCAGTATGTTTTTTTTCAGACACTCACAACTATGAATACACGCACGCAACCTTATCCATAAGCACATTCGAAGATTGACGAAGTTGCCACTGACGCCTTGTTGTGGACCGCACACGTTTGGAGCAGGAGGGGGTTTACTTTAGGAATTTTGTAGGGTTTAATTCAAATTTATGTTGAATCCTGATATATGGATTTAAATCCCACTACAAGAGGGTTACTTTCCCCAACAGTTTTTTCTCATAAGTAGTCGGCGGTTTTAGTATATTTGGTTAGCTAATCACAAAACTACGTGCAATGAAGTTTGCGAAGGATTATGTTGTTGGTAATTTGCAAAAAATGTAAGTAAGAAAAGCTAGTAACATACTAAAAAATATTGGCAATTGGAAAATGAAATACTAATGGATACTGTCATTGTAGGCCACTTGTAAAAAGCTATAAGGGGAAGATGGAAATCCTTGCAGTGTCCAGCGCTCTCTATCAGAAAGGTCTTAAAACTTAGCTCAATTTGGCGAATCTAATATATATTTGTATCCTACTAATGTTCCGACTAGCTATGGAGTACATAATATGTAT
Organism: Setaria italica; assembly: GCF_000263155.2. Classification (NCBI taxonomy): domain Eukaryota; kingdom Viridiplantae; phylum Streptophyta; class Magnoliopsida; order Poales; family Poaceae; genus Setaria; species Setaria italica. The sequence continues at coordinate 17,249,316 of NC_028451.1, forward strand.
AACACTCGAGTTTTTGCATATGCATTTGTTCTGTTTTTCAGTCCATGATCGACAATGGTTTTAAAAAGAATTGAGCTCCAGCCACATGCATGATGTTTAGAACAAGCTAATTAGTTCAAAATGAACAAACTAATTTGTTTATTCTAAACATCATATATTTGCTACACGGCAGGGGTTCATTTTTCTAAATGATTTATAATTTCATTTTTCTAGTGTCCAATGTGAAGATTTGATATGCATCGTTCATTGTCACACGTACTGAGCATAGTTAAATTGTCTGCCCAACAAATGTTCTTGAAGTCCAGCCACAGTCTTGGAACCTTCTAATGTGTATCCTCTGATTGTTTTTTGGCGAGACAAAAGGAGGATAGAATATTTCATTTGTGGCCCTAGCTTGCAATTGTTTTTAGCAGGAATGTCTTCTACACCGCTCTTAATAAAACGTGACTATATATGCTACTATATGCAAAATAAAAAAAAAAGGCGAAGACGGTCTTTCAAAAAAGAAGAACTCCTGTGATGGCTCGGAGCCAGTTAGGGCTATGGAAAAAATATTGTTTTCCTAGATTCATTGAGAATATCCCTCGCGGAGAGGTGTTTGTCTCCCAAATAATTATAGTCAATTGCACCCTTGAAAAACAAAAGTTCAATCCCTTACCGATTAACGTTTTGTTAAAAAAGCCATTTAGTACAGAATGAATATATACGTACTAGATGACAGAATGCAAATTCATTCTCAGTCGCAATTGGAAATGAAATATTGTATGCAGAAATATTAGTGCATTGTTCAAGTTGGGGCACATCTCAAGGAGCATATACATTTCATTGTGGCAAGAAACCCAGCATGCTATTTTTTTTTCTAAATAGAAAATTTTATTACATCAAAATGATAAAAGAATTTCTAACACTCCCGACCTCTGCATAACTAGGATACACAATCTTACAAAAGAATTTCAAAAGAAGAAAACACGAGACATCAACACACTAATGGCGTTCACTTCATAGACAAGACTGCCATCCATGTGCCCGAGTAAAGACTTATTTGGCCACCCATTTCAAACATCGAAATGCTGGATAATTTATGTAACCAGGCATAATGTACAATGGTTGTTATCAAATTTCATTGTACATTATCGGCGCTTTTGGTGGTTTGCCAGATTAGGCTACTTTCTCATCGGATCGCCTGGTCAAGTGAAAAATAATTTCCTTTGTGGCTGCGAAAGACAGGACTGCATCGGGAATGCATGGTCTGCGACACCATCGAAACAAGTGGTTAGGCTTTTTTTTTTTTTTGGATGGTCCGTCGTCTGATCATCATGTGGGCGTTGCTAACCAAACGAGCTGTATGTGTCTCACCAATACGTGACAACTGACCACTCTTGTGCGGGCACCACCAAGAGGCCAATTCAGGTCCATGTTACTGCAATGTCCAGTTTGGGCATCATGTTTCTGTTGATCGTCTTTGTATATATTGTTCAATTCTTCACATATTCAACTCATCAACTGAAAAAGAGAAAGGAAAAAAACACCTAGCTAGTACAACATAATCAACGGGCAACGGCACTTAGTACAGATATTGTTTGGTATCCATCAGGTGGCTGGTTGCATACTTGCATACATATGAAAGATCTTTGGAGAAGAGCATCATCACCAAGTCTAATAAAACGCAACATCTACGAGAGGCAAATACGCAGATGGCCTGCTGGCAAAAAAATTCCTAAGGCATATCCATGAAGCATATAAAGATCTGCACTTCAGGGAAGAGAACAATATATAGTATTCTTTAGTTTCCGAACCACCGGCTTCATGTGTTCGCAATCAAGAAAACTTCACATTGAAAGTTCAAAATATATCATGTTATGAGAAATCAAATAAATGATGAAAAAAGAATGTGTCGACTTTGGTTTGTCATCCTACCTATTTTTTTCCTTTAATTTGACTTCTTTTTTTACATTATTAGCGCCAATGTAGGTTAATTTAATTCTGAGGAAGAGCCTCAATGTATGTAGTTGAACATGGAAGCTTTCATTTGGCTTAAGCAGCTACCTCTACAAACCCATGAAAATGGGAAAGGAATTATTCCAATAGAACCATGGAACCAAAGCTCCGAGAAATTAAACATTCTAGTGGGTTAACGCCTTAATCAAAGATATTAGCTGGTGAGAACGGCATACATACATAAAGAAATGTATGGCTGTAGCCTAGTAGGCATCTCGATAGTGATATTCTTAACCTCGAAAATGTTATTGAAACTAAAACAAAATTCTGCAATCCCTCTTCCATCCAACATCGAGCGATATTTCAGTACAATCCAAAAAAGATGTAAAATTTGCAAGACCATCCCACTTTTATATCCATGCCTTCTTTTCTAACTGCTGCTGCATATTTTTGCGTGAAAGGAAATCGATCTGGTCATGATTTGTTCCTTGCAGCAGACTAAAGTCACTGATGAAGATGAGACGAAAACTAATAAGGGACGCCTTGGACATGTATCACAAGGGACAATTATTTGACTTGACAGAATGTATATGCAACCAATTAGAGTCATGCATTAATCAAAGCTAGTCCGAATGCGTTTTTAGCATCATCAGGCTACAAAATGATTGAGAATATAGTCGGCAGCTTCACCAGACCTGCAAGAAATGTTTTCAGATTCAACGATACAGAATTGTCCTATAACGAACAAAACTAATATATATTCATAACCAAGTGGGATTGTGATTCAAGGAAAGCGAAAAAAAGGCAGGAAAATTTAAAGACTGGCATGATCCATGGATCGGTTCCTTTGAGCAAAAGCTAGGGAGGATCAGCTGCCAGCTTCAAAGCTTTGTGGCCACGTTGTGCTCACATGTCTGCCGACCAAACTCTTCTGACACCCCCGGATCGTTCCTCCCGTCCAATTGCGTCTACCTACTGACACAGATGGAACAGTGGGCGCTTGTGTCTTAAGAAATGCATCACCAGGACATGTGACCATTATTAGAAACAGCAACATATAAAATTTATCAGCAAATAAAATAATTCCCATGCCAATCTCATCATAAGGTATTATCAGTCTAATCTAATCCCTGAATATCTAAGCAGTCTGGATGCGCGCTCCATGCAACTTTAATTAACCTGGCCACGCCAGGTAGCATATCCTAGATTTTTCTTGTTTCACCTCAAAATTACTGCTTAGCAAAATTACCAAAAAATAACCTCTATTTAATTAACTCTATATATGATGGCCAGGATGAACTTGGGCTTCGCAGGCCTTGACGAAATAGGTCTGAATCTAAATGAATGTCGTTTAACCATCTTCCATGTACAAAATGTACAGTGTTCTACATTTTAAGCTCCTTTTTTCATCTTTCTTGTATATGTTACGTTGCCCCCTTACTTATCACACTAATAATAAGTTCTTTTACCCCGTACTCATGCGCTATAACTCACTCGAATTAATTCAATTGCTAAACTATCGACCGTGTGGAATGGGTAGCATGACCATTCTCAACGCTCACTTAATTCTTATATTTCTATTAGGAGTAGTCCAACATTAGGTACTACAGAATGAAAACGAGAGAGATCATGATATTTTGAAGAAATTATGCTGACCAAACATGCTTTATGAGGCTACAATTTTATCAGCGGCCACTGTCACAGATCTGTGCAGTGGACCATGAAAAAGGACCAGCGAGGACCATGGAAGTTTATTTTTGTATAGCAGACAGTGCATGCGATGAAAAATGATTTTATATTGTGCATTATTTATTTCATTGGCCAGCCCAACAAAATCCAGATCAAAAAAATGGTCTTATCACAAAATTGGGACCTTCTAAATTGTGTCCTTTGACTGTTTTTCATGAAAACAAAGGACAAACTATTTTACTCGTGCCCTACCTTTCACTAGTTTAAGTTTAAGAACAATGTGTTATACACCACTCTTAAATAAATCCTGGTTATGCAACTCAACTCAGAGTGGAGGAAAGACATGACGGGAGAGAGGTTCGCGTGCTCCCGGACGATGTGCATCGTCGGATGCACATCGGACGGTGCATCTCGGGGCTGTGGAGATGCACTTTTACATTTTAGCCCTCATACTTTCTCGGAATATAACCCCGCAGTCCAACTTAAGCCTCCCAAGATGCACCGTCCGATGTGCATCCGATGATGCACATCGTCCAGGAGCACAGGAGCAGGGAAAGGTGCGGGAGCACCCGAAACTCTATCGATATGATGGCTCTAAGCTTAATTATGTTAGTTAAGGATCCTCGATAGATAATGTGTTTTCTAGATTTGCTATGAATATTCTCCATATGGCTCGATCCGATCCCCTTTGGAACTAAGGGGCTGTTTGGATACGAGGTGCTAAACTTTAACAGTGTCACATCGGATGTTTGGATGCTAATTAGGAGGACTAAACATGAGCTAATTATAAAACTAATTGCAGAACCTTGTGCTAATTCGCGAGACGAATCTATTAAGCCTAATTAATCCATCATTAGCAAATGGTTACTGTAGCACCACATTGTCAAATCATGGACTAATTAGGCTTAATAGATTCGTCTCGCGAATTATACTCCATCTGTGCAATTAGTTTTGTAATTAGCTTATGTTTAGTACTCCTAATTAGCATCCAAACATCCGATGTGACAGGTGTTAAACTTTAACAGGTGTTTCCCAAACACCCCCTAATTATAGTCGATGACCCTTTAAATTATGAATAACACTTTGATGAAACATAATCAAATGTAGAGAACATTCTCACGGATGAATAAAGTTGTGGAACCACAACAAAAATATAATATTACATTTAAATGTTATACTTTTAATCAATCCCTCAATAATTAGTTTGGTTGTTCTAACTAGCTAGTTGGGTCACGTCTGAAGCAGCCGCATCCATTCTCAACCTGGCTGCAAACCTAAAGAATGAAATCAACCTAGGAGGAGCTAGGCGATTTTTCATTAAAAAGAAGAAATAGGCACCCAAATTCGAGCTAGAGGGGACTCGAACCTGGATGGTTAGAGTGCACGATCACACCTCCCACTCTAACTAGTTGAGCTAGGTTCACTTTCTACCGCTACGTAGCTGCAAACCTAGCATAATGAACCTTTGGTTGCCGTCATAGTTTGTTGCACATTGTTTGTCTTAGAGATACGCGACCCGGGTTTGTTTCAATGGACCACTGATGTTCTACACCAGCAGGAAGGCCAATTCAGGTCCACATTGATCACTGTTATGTCGTGCTTTGGCATCATGGTTTTGTTCATCGCCTTTGGACATACAGTCACCTCGAATTTGCACATTTCGTCTAAAAAAGAGAAAAGAAACTATGCAACGTAGCGCAATCTAGCTGTTGATTGTTAATTAGTACAGTTTTTCTCTTCAACATGCAGGATCTTTTCGATACGAGCATGATCAGCAAGTGTACGAAACACCTGCAACCAGTATTCATGAGAGGAAAACGTGCAGCGTACTGGCAAACAAGTTCATAAAGGCTGCCCTGTTACACATGTGAACAAGTCAAGATCAGCTCTTGAGTATGCTTTGCCGGATCACATTAACCTTCAACGGTAAAATCCAAGTTACAATACGGGCCCATCTTGCTCTTGGAATTCATTTGCCTCCAATTGATCTTAGACTGTTTTTTTTAACGAATCCATCACCACTTATCCCAATTGTTGTTTTTGAATTGGTTCCAAATTAGTGAAAAGAAGTATAGCAGCTAGCACTACACAATATACCTCTACTTCACAAAGGGATGTAGGGTTGTGAATCACATTGGGAGGTGACTTCTGCAAGGAAGCAAAGCTATTCCCTTTTTCATCTTTTAATCTCAGCTGGGAATTAAAAGGAAAAAAAAAGTTGACATTCCTTGCCGCCCCATCCATCCAACCAACCCTTTTGAATAAGAGTGGGGGAGGGCAGAGAACATGCAACAATCTTCTTGCTTGCTTGTTGATCAGATGCATGTGAGGGAGGGGTCATGTTGGGTCATGGCATATTATTTAGTGGTCATGTGCATGCTAGGTTGTGTACTAGCTGTTCCTGTGGCTATTCACTTCTCTTGACCAGCTGTCAAGCGATAGGATACGAGATGCTTCTGTGTTCTCCCCTCTCCTCCCCTGCTTGGTGATGAAACCCCCAAGCTGCAGGCCCATAGTGGTCATCCATGCTTTAAAGAAAGGAGCACTGCACTGCCCACCAGTTGTTCACTTTGCTACAGGTGCCAGTGGGTACATGGTGTGCTGTGCTGGGTTGGGTTGGGCATTTTACCCTCCACATGCACCCATTTATGCTTTACTTGCTCCTTAGTTATACCACCTTTGAAAGAAAGGGTGTGGAAATTTCCATGTGTCCAGCTGCAAGCTGTGGTGTATGTACTGCTCTTTTTTATTTCTTTTCTAAACTCCACAGTGTATCACAAAGAGAAGGTGAGTAAAAGATTGCTCAGCACGCTCTAGGCTATTATGCCAAGTGGAGGCTGTGGATTAGTAGGTTTTCTCTTTGGAAAAAAAATGTTTAATAAACTTAAGCTTCTTAAAACTTAGGTCAATTTTGCTCACCTTTGGATGTTTTGGTTCCAGTATTGTCCCACATATCTTCCTCTATCACTACCTTAGGGCAATGGGCCACACCGAACGATTATCGATGGTTATAGGTTTTGGAAAGTGCAATTATACCAAGGGCCAAAAAGAAATGCGAAAGTAGGATGTGAGCTATGTAGGGGTGACTAGTGAGGGGAAAACTATTGGATCACCATTTAATGGCTAAGAAAAAAGAATGAAAATAGTGTATTTGCAAGCTGCTTAAGGCCTATTTGGATGGACTAAAACTAAAGTTTAGTCTTGACTAAAGTTTAGACGTATAAATTTTAGTTGGCTAAAATTAGCCATATTTGTTTGGAACCAAAGATAATTTTTAGCCCATTTATTGATAAAAGTTCATTCTATCCTTAGGGGGTGTAGGAGAAAAAATGGTAAGATTTTAGTAGGAGGGTATTCTTGATCTTTTACCATCCGTGTCTAAAATTAGTCCCCATTAGCTGAGTTTGGATGGCTAATGAATTAAAGTTTAGTTGGGACCTTTAGCCCCACTGTTTGGATCATCAAGACCTAAACTTTAGCCAACTAAAGTTCAGCCCCTGGATCCAAACAGGGCCTAAATTAAAAGACAAAAATTTATCACATTTGTCAAGACTTCGTGGATAAAGCTATAGTGCGCCAAGCATATAATGTATGCATTGCAGCATTGCTTTGTTTTTTCAGGAAACAAGTTACAATATGCAATCCAAATAACTCGAAGGCTGCTGGTATTGAGCCAGTCAACTAGGCCATCAGTTTTTATTCAAATGTTGCAGTTGGATAACATTGTTATCCTTGATGCACAGCAACCTAAGTTTGGTAATGCCATCACAGGAACAAAACCTGACATGTAATTTTTGGGATCAAGACATTTAGTGCCTCACTAATTGCACTCCCTAGAAATAAGATAGAGTTTGTCAAGAGTAGAAAGAATCTAATATTTCTCTTCATTGATTGAATGAATGGTCTGATTACATATTTATAAAAGGGGAAAGTGTATGCCTAAAGAACATCATGTCCCTTAGGAGTTGATCCGTTCATGAAAAAATTTATACAATTAACTCTAATACTAATTGACGAATAGGCTTAAAAATTCAAGTTGACGGGACTCACGTCCTTGTTCGTATTTTTAAGAAGAATCGTGCCGTCGATGAAAAACTTGACTCACTGTCAGCACAAGCTCGAGCACACAGTGAAGTACCGCTTTGACTTAACACTCGGTCTCATTTGTACCACCTTTGAAGGGTGTGTTGGATTTCTTTGTGTGTGCAGCGAGTTATGCTGTTTGTACACTTCCTCCTTTTCCTTTTCTTAAACTTTTTTGCAAAAACGCAAGTTGAAGCAATGTTTCTCAAGAATAAGTGTGACAAGTTATTTTCTTACAAAATTATTAAATTCTTTTTCATGAAGACTTGGCACAAGAAGCTATATATGGAGTGTTGGCTTGCTGAGTACCATCGCTCTGACTTAAGCAATGTTCCTTTTCCTAAGTAGTTTCAGTTACGCTTTCAAAGAAATAAATATAGTGGAACGAACGGTCACACAAATCAATGAGTGACATGCAGTTACTAGCTAGGACTGGAACATGGATACCTCAGTGGGATAATACACAGTGCTTACTTCATTCTAAAGTTGATGTGATGCGACTATGGTCACTATTTGTATTTTAACAAGGATGCATGTAATCGTCCAATCGTGGCAGTATATACTACTCACTCCCGTGGACACGTGCACACAGTCAAGTAACATTTATATCCAAGCAATGTATTAAAGGTACAGATAGGACACGAGCAACTCTTCTTATGGTATCGAAGACAAACATGAAAATAGACTGATCATGTAAAGACAAGATTAGGGACTAATCATCAGTAATTTGCCCAAATGAAGAAACATGTATTCAATGGAGCTATCTTGAATTTTTATGGCCTTTAATTTTAGGAAAGTCATGTATTTTTGCCCCTTCCAAAGATAAGCTCCATTACTTGGTACAAAAAGGTAAAATATAAAGCTCAATCCGTGCCGCGCCAATGTAGATGAAAGAATGAAAAATTCTGATAAACCATAAGCAAAGGGGATCGATCTAAATAAATTGATGCCATACACTAAAAAGAGCGTTAATCTTTCTTGACAGTTACTTTATGAGTGGCTAACAGTTTTTGTAGTCCTTAGCATTTTAATTGAATGGGTGATAGTTTTTAAGTATTTTCCTTTTTTGTATTTGGAACAGTTTGGCTATATTGCTAGCAGCCTAGCTAGCAACGGCAACATCATTCCGAACAAAAATATTACCAACAGTTGTGATAGATAACTAACCCTAAACGCTAAACAGTCAGTCACCTACCGTTTAGCTCTTTATTCGGACTAAACAGCCAATTAAACGTGTTAAATGACCATTAAATGGGCTAAATGGGTGATTAAACAGATACGTCTAGGCACTGTGTAGCGTGTAAACGGGCTAAACGGCCGTGTACGCGAACAATGCTAACATATAAGACTAGAAACATTTGACAATTCAAAATAGAAACTGCTATTTTTCTTAGGAAACAGGAGGAATTGTCCCTACTAATTATATATTAACGTACTGTCGAAAGAAATTACAAGAAAACGAAGGAAAGAGAAAAATAGAAACTGTTAGTGAAGACCATCACTCTTGTAGTAATGGTACTATGTTAATTAGTAATCGTTTTCATATATATCCATTTATCTCGAAGTTCAATTTAATGGTTGCCTAATGAATATCGTAATTAAGCATGCACTATTGTGGAGTGCAACTAATAAATCAGGGAATTACTCAATCGTCAATAAATGTATCAAAAAAAAGGGAATTACTCAATGGAAGGGGTCTGCACTTGATATTACCCCAAGACTGTGTTGTTGTCTATGGCTATAAATTATGCGAAACTGGTATTTGGTTTGAACTTATTTTTTCTTCAAGCTAGTAGTCTCACGTACTCTTGTTACTTAGCTTATGAGCCCATGCAAATAGTACAGATGCAATTAGTAGCTTGTACTTCTCCTTAGCAAGATTTATGCACATTGCTCTTGGCAAAGAGGAATAACTACTTACTAAGTGACTTTAATTGTTGGGCCTTGTAAGAACTGATAACTTTTCCTGACTGATCCAATGCACTAGTACCTGCGTGCTCTTTATTCTATTTTGAAGACTGCTAATCGTTAATCAAAGTTCCTCCTCTAATTTGACAAACAATAATTACGTTCCTAGTCGATCAGGCTATGATGGTCCTCATTTATAAGTTATAAATGTGTCAAATTCAGGATACCATATCCTGTTATGAAATTGTGTTCCATGATAGACCTAGTCATTCTAAAACTTGAAAGCATAAGGAGTTAAATAATATTAGGTTTTTCTATTATAGTGCAAGCCTTGAAAGAATTTTATAGCCTCCCCTTAAAAATACCATCAGTAATTAAAAACTTTGGATCTTATGATCCAGGAAATTCCTGGTGAACACTACACATGGTCCTTTTTGATTGATAATTTCACAAGCTAGCAGCATAATGTGGTCCTCCACCCACATACATTCCAGGTAATGTCCATGACTAGGTTTATTAAAATAGTAATTTAAGAAAGAGCAAAGCAACAGCAAAAAAGAAGGGTCAGGGGAAAAAAAAAGAAACACAGCTAACTTTAGGCAGTCCACAACCAAATCTCACCAGCAAGTTTCCCCTTGGAATATATAACTTTGCTGCAAGAAAAAAAAAGATGAGCAAAATAAAATAAATAAAATTGTTCTTGAAGCCACATGAGACTTGCTAACCACCAGCTGCATCTCGACGTGAAAGTGACGGGGCGCTTTTTCACGAAACAATATGATAGTGGTGATGTGTGTGAGAGAGGGGCATCACGTACACGTACCTGCTCTGCACAAACAAGGCGATTCAGTCGCTGTTAGGGAGAGGTGAAGAGTTGGCATCGTCCATATGTAACTCTCCCCGGACCAAAATGTGCACCTGTACGTACTACGTTCAAACCCATCACGACTACTACGCCTCCTCGTTCCCCGTTTGCCAATGGTGTGTGGCAACCGAATTGACGCCCCAGCTGCATGCTTTCGAGCCATGAGTAGAGACGTCGCCATGCTCATGCTCTTGCTCTTGCGGCGCCTTCCATCTTATTACTTGGCTCCGACTCCAACAACATGCGGCCTATTCGGCTGGACTTATAAGCCGGCTGAAAAGCTGAAACGGCTGATTTGTTGTGAGAGAAAAATACTGTTTGGTGGCTGATAAGCCAACTGATAAGCTGAAGCGATCAGGCTGATGGATAATCGGATATCCCAATTCTGTATTGCTACAGCCTCACAGGGTTGCTCTGTGTTCTCTACTTTGGTGAATGGTAGATAGAGTGGAGGTGAAGCTAGCTAGGGGGTGGTTCAAATCAGGAGGGAAGGAGATAGGGACAGCGTTTGTTAGTGATTGAATGGAAGAGTTACATGGAACAAGATTCTTCTTCGATCTAACGGCTCGAGTTAATGCTTTGATAATGCTTGTTCTTCCCTAGAATTTCTTGTGTACTTTTGATAGGCTGTCAAGCCCCGGTCAAAATGACTTTTAGCGTCGTTGTTGAACGGTATAAAACAAGGCAATATAATAGTTTAATGATATAATTTCCTAGTTTTCCTTATATGTACGGATTAGTTAATTAAAAAGGAATATAAATCGCTTGACATAATTATGTTTTTCAATTTAATCTAGACACTCATTGTCGAATTTGTTTGGCTACATCGAAGGAAAATTAAACACGATAAGTCGATAACATTAACAAGCACACGTCAAATAACTACCTCTAGATTGAATGAGGAAATAACTTTGAAAACCATAACTTGGTGGAATGCCATGGTGCTACAGATATGCTAAATTGGTACTTATATTCGCGGTACAGGTGTATAACTGATATATGACTTGGTGAGGATGAATCTATGAACTTGATGAGTGAAAGGGCCTGGGTATTCCACTCTCCAATAATAAAATTCTGTGTTGTCAGATCGATCGATCGATAGATAGATAGATAGAGTGGAGTTGAAGCTAGGGAGGAGGTCCAAATTAGAAGGCAGGAGATGGGGACAGTGTTGTCCAAATTAGCAATTGAAGGCCAAAGTTTCATGAAACAAGATTCTTTAGATCTAACAGCTCGAGTTACTGCTTTTTAATGCATGTTTGTGACCAATTTCTTGTGTACTTGATAGGTTGTCAATCCTTGTCAAAATATCTTTTAGCCCCCCTTAAGCGAGATAGAAAGGCGACGACCGATTCAACAATTCTGGTAGTTAGATCACCTTGGAACGTACTAGTTCCTTTGAAAGAAAATCCACTTTCACATTGAACTTATGATACTCAGTTGAATTGAACATTTGTAATTCCTTTTTTTCAAAATGCACATTTATAATTATTTTTTGTTTAAGGGGCTCTCCCTATATTTGGTAGTGTAGTCATATTGATAAATACAGTGTAGGCTAATAAATTGTAGTAGTCCCCAGCGAATTTGGAAATTGAAAAGAAATGTAAATAATTCTGAGAGATAATACTATACCTTGTGTCAATTCAGTCAGAAATAAAACTTGCCAAACCTGTTGACTACATTGATGGCAAATTAAATACAATGATTATTTTATTTTGTGAATGGGAAATAGCTTGCATTTATACTGAAAGGACAAATAAATCCGGAAACCAAATGTGCCTCTCCGGATCAACCAAATCAATATACTTTATATTTGTGATGTATATATATAAATAAGATCCCGTTTGGTTATTTAGGAGCTCCTAAAATTCATATCACATCGAATGTTTAGATACTAATTAGGAGTATTAAATATAAACTAATTACAAAACCAATTGCACAGATGGAGGCTAATTTGCGAGACGAATCTATTAAGCCTAATTAGTCCATGATTTGACAATATGGTGCTACAGTAAACATGTGCTAATGATGGACTAATTCAGCTTAATAGATTCATCTCGGGAATTAGCCTCCATCTGTGTAATTAGTTTTATAATTAGCTCATATTTAGTCCTCCTAATTAGCCTCCAAATATTCGATGTGACATGAATTTTAGTCCGGACTAAAGATCCAAACACCCAAGCTCCGTTTGGATACCCATCGCTAAAATTTAGCACATGTCACATCGAATATTTAGATGCTAATTAGGAGTATTAAATATAGACTAATTACTAAACTAATTGCACAGATGGAGTCTAATTCGCGAGACGGATCTATTAAGCCTAATTAGTCCATAATTTGACAATGTGGGTGCTACAGTAACCATTTACTAATGATGAATTAATTAGACTTAATAGATTCGTCTCGCGAATTAGCACAGGGATTCTGCAATTAGTTTTATAATTAGCTTATGTTTAGTATTCCTAATTAGCATCCGAACATCCGATGTAACACTGCTAAAGTTTAGCACGTAACTCACGGAGTCAATCATGCATGCCATTTCCAAAAACTGAATCATGTCTGGAAATGCATGCAAATAGTATGGGTCTGTTGGACAAAACACGCACGCATGCGCGCTCTGTTTGTTGCAACCAGGCGAGCAACGTTACAGTATGAGTGCATGACTGACTGTACACATGTTTGGAGGATTTGTTTGCGCCCAAACTTTTGGTGTACGTGGCTTGTCTTGTCCCACTGTTGTTATGCCAAGCTACATGCTGCCCTTGTCCATTACAATTTACAACCAGCTGGTGCCAGTTCTGGCTCCTGTCTCTGTCTCACTGACAGGCACTGAATCGAGAGCAACAACAGGTTTTTAAAGAAAATCCTTTTTTTTTGCGAAAATCCTAGGAATGAGGGAAAAATAGTTGAAGCCAAAAGGAATGTAAAAAGATTGGAGAGCTATCAATATACACCTCCTGGGCAATTAGATTAGGCAGCTAATAAGTGCTAATTATTCTTCTGACGCCTACTATTACGCCTTGTATTCATAGAGACGTGTCCATAACTTATGTTAATGTTGGAAGAAAATACATCTTCGAAGCAATCGCTGGTAAAAAAAATAAACCTTGCATGTAAAAAGATAAGATCCTGTTTGGAATAGAGGAAAACTGTACATTTCCATAGGAAAGGAAGACGAGCTACACGTTTGGAATGAAGGAATTGAACATATACTTTCCAGAGGAACGGCAAGGAGCTGAGCTTGTACTTTTGGAGGAAAGAAAAAATGTGCTCCGAGCTTAGGGAAAACTTTCCTGCAACGCTCGCTCGCATACTCACATGCTAATCAAGCTTACCTGGTGTGCTCTTCCTCCTCGCCACACACAGCTTGAGCCTTCGGGAGGAAAGCTTCATTTGAGCAATAAAAGGGAAATAAAGGAAAAGACAAAAAATGGAATCCAGGTTCAACTTGAGCAAGTGCTTAACAAATCCTTTGAGCCACTCCAGGGATCTATAACTCCAAATCTAAAAAAAGAAGAAGAGAGAAACCCATTTCTCTTGATTTGGGAGTGGAGCTTTGGTTGGCGAAGGAGAGGAGAGCGGCTTCAAGCGTGCTCGAAGAGGTCGAGAGCTCGCCACTTGATGCTTGGCTGCTGGCCTCCGACTGTGCTCCGCTGACCTTTGAGGTCATGGCGCCTGTCGCCTGAGCGTGTGTGGAGAACGATGGGTGGCTTCTGGCTTGCAGATGGCAAAATAACCGTAGGCCACGTGTAAGAGGGGCAGCGGAGCGGAAATACATCATTTGTTTTTCTGCGTGGTAACAAAAGTAGCTTTGACTGTTCGGTCGTATTAATTTTATCAACACAATCTAATCAATATTTCTATTAGCCTACGTTTATTATTCCTGTGTTACGAATTCCTGCAATCCAAACAGCCTAAATTGTACATCCCTGTATTTTGGAAATCCTGTAGTTTCCGATTTTCACTCCATCATATTCCTACATTTTTTTTTCTCATTTCTCTATTTTGAATTCCTTTATTCCAAACAAACACTAAGACACTAAGAAATTACGGTCAGCAAACACTAAGACACTAAGAAATTACGGCCAGCTCAGGTCGGAGGAAGACGAGGGAGAGAGAAGGTCGGTCAATTCGGGCTGGTAGCTACAGGGTGGGGTGCGGGTCACTAACAACCAAGAAGATGCCACGTCCTTGTTGCAGCGGACGAGCAACAATCCCTTCCAGCCTGCACCTGCAAGCAGTAATCACTCACTCACCTTCACCGAAAAGGAGAATTAGAAGTAGGATTAAACAATGGCGAAGGAAATAAAATACTAAAATAAGAGACAGGGGCACACCCCACGCCCTCACCTGCACACACTCATCAGTCATCTCCCTCCCCCTCCCCCCTTGGCCCTTCCTTCCCTTTGCTTGTCCTCCTCCTCCATTTCCACCCACCACCAAACACCCAAGGATCCCCCTCTTCCTCCCTGTGCCAAGAACACCACCGCCAGGGAGGCGAATCAGGCAAGAAGATCCAAGCAGGAGGAGCGGCAGCATTTGTAGGCTCGGCTCAGCTGAATTGCGGTTGCGGTTGGATCGGCGGCAAGAAGGGAATTGCCTGTGCTGCTGCTGCTGGTGGTGGTGGTGGAAGTGGTTGCAGAAGTGACGGCCAAGTTTTCCTCGTCCGTTTGCTTGGCCAGGCCACCAACATCTCCACCTGAATCCCATCTCCATCTACCCATCTCCAACTCTATCTCCCCTGCACTGCACGAAGGGAGATTGATAGAGAGATACGGGGAGGGGAATTGCAGTGCAACCCAAGGAACCATGATGGCGTGGCAGGCGGAGGAGGAAGATTGATCGATTCATCCATCCATCGGTGGTGCTAGTGCCTGCTGTTACTCGCCACTCGCCGTCCTCCTCCTTTAATCCTTGCTTCACCCCTCCTCTCCGATCTCTCCCTCTCTCCTCTGCAGTCTTATTGCCCTCCCTTGTTCTCGCATTGAGGGGCAACAAAGAATAGCGAGTGCTTGTGGCCTGCTGTTGCTGTTGTTGTATGGTCGTCGGTGGGCACGATGACCATGGAGCACGGCGAGGATTGCTGCGTCAGGGTGGCGGTCCACGTGCGGCCGCTCATCGGCGACGAGAAGCTGCAGGGATGTAAGGACTGCGTCGCCGTCGTGCCGGGCAAGCCGCAGGTACGGATTGGACTGCAGATTCTTGGTTGCTTCTTTGCTGCTAGGGATGGATGGATTCTGCTTTCTTGCCTGCGTGTTCCCTATTTATCTGGTATGCATGACCCCAATTCAGACTGGATTGCCTTGCCTGTGTGTTCTTTTGCGTTTTTCTTTTTTGGCCCTCTGCCTTGGTGTTATGTATTTGCTATGCATGGCTCAATTCAGACTCTGGATTGACTCCTGCAAAACAATACTTTTAGAAATCTGGCTGTCCTGGTATTTTTCCTGTTTTCTAGTACAATTTTCAGAGACAGTTTGACGCTGTCTGCAGATTTTGAGGATGATTATTCTATTCTATTTTGTACCAGTGACTCTCTGTTTCGTCAAGAACAGCAGAGCAGAGCAGAGATGAACTGACCATCTCGAAACCTTCCTCCCATTCTCGGAAAAATCAATATGTCCCAATCTATGTCAGGCAATCCACACAGAGCCAAGAAATTCAGTAGTACCTTGTGAAATTCAGGAGGAATCTAGGTTGCGTGCCCTTTCAGTCTCCCTGGCTCTGACAAAGATGCCCAGAAATTTCTTTTATTTCTCTTCGGTTTATTTCACTAATTCGGTTTAGGAAGAAGAAAAAAAAAGTGTCGGCAGGGGCAAATAATCTTGCACATTTTCGGTGCGAACTTGTGTCCAGTCTTGCTGATGTTCTTGTTTTCCTTTATCTGGGTTGGGCAGGAGCCCTGTCAGCATCACGCAGTTATGTATCACCACCGGATTTTTATTTTTCTTTCTTTTTTTTGGCCAAATCTTGTTGATCCAACTCTCCACTTTCCCCAGCACCACTGCCTGTTTCCTTTTTTTCTTTCAACAAAATTTAATCTTTTTCTAAAATAAAAAGGTGCAATGTTTACCGATCCTCCACTAAGTCGAAGGATTAACCCTGAGATCTGCTGGATCAGATTTTATACTTCTTTTTGGGTTTTCTAGATGCTCTCCATTTCCAGCTGCCAGCCAGCCAGCCTTGTTGGAGTACCTTTCTTTCTTGGGTTCCTCACCGTACCAATGATCTGTCTCCTTGATCTTTGTAAATGATGGTTTTTGGCTGAGGCATTTTTGGGTGAAGATGAAAAGTAACTTTCATTCCTTGCCTCCCATACACAATGATGGTGATGATATGCATCACATGTGTAGGCTTCCATGGCTTTGTTGTTTTCTTTAACCAATTGGGGTTTCTATCTACAGTATGCCCACCATCATTAGACAGACACTGGATTTGACCACCATTTCGCTGAAACTTCTGTTTCGTTTCCATCGTGCAGGTCCAGATCGGCAGCCACTCCTTCACCTTCGACCATGTGTACGGCAGCACCGGCACGCCGTCGGCGGCCATGTTCGACGAGTGCGTGGCGCCGCTGGTGGACGGCCTGTTCCAGGGCTACAACGCCACCGTGCTCGCATACGGCCAGGTTGGTATCGATCTTCTTCTTCGTCACTTCGTCGTCGTCTTCTACCACCACGCACGCCCTCGGCCCTGCCTCAATCATTTTGGCTCGCATCCCATGTGCCATTGATGCTGCCAAAAGAGCTGAGAAGCTTGGACCATCACGTTGGGGCCTAGCACACGGCAAAAGCCAGCAGCACAGCATGTGGCCTGGTGCTGCGATGGAACACCCAATTCCTTGCTCTGGTTTTTTTTTCTTTCTTTCTTTTTCTCCAGCTGTTTGCGCCATGATGATGGGGTCGAGTGTCTGCTCCCGGAACCCCAAAATGCTCATCATTTCAGCTCCCGCCCTGTTTGGATAGAGGGGATTTGGATCCTAATCAACCCTTGAAATCATGATGCTTTAATGTCGGTTTTTTTATTTCCCTTTTATTTTGTCTCAACAGACTGGGTCGGGGAAGACCTACACCATGGGGACTGCCTGCAAGGAGGGATCACATATCGGGATCATCCCACGAGCTATGGCTGCGCTGTTCGACAAGATTGAGAGCCTCAAAAACCAAGTGGAGTTCCAATTACGCGTCTCCTTCATCGAGGTAGAACGATTGTTCCATATAAATGAATGAAATGTGGAAATCCTTTTTAGTAAGATTCTATATATAAAATAAAACATTGGGTCACTGACCACGTGATAGTGATCCTATGTCAAAGGGCACCACTGCAGAGGAGTCTCATCCAAAACTTTGGGAGGTTTTTTATACAATATGTGAAACTTTGTTCTGCGTCTATTTTCCACAGATTTTGAAAGAAGAGGTGAGGGATTTGCTTGACCCTACTGCTGCTACTGTGGGCAAAGTTGAGAATGGCAATGGGCACACAAAATTGTCTGTGCCAGGGAAACCCCCTGTGCAGATTCGAGAGGCATCAAATGGAGTCATAACACTAGCTGGATCGACTGAAGTGCATGTCAGTACTCAGAAGGAAATGACTGCATGCCTTGAGCAAGGTTCCCTGAGTCGCGCAACTGGAAGTACCAACATGAACAACCAGTCAAGGTTAGCTACATCATCCTAACCAGTCTTTATCTTTTGTGCGCATAATTAATGCTACAAATCTCATAATTGGTTCAGGAGAAATTATAAATTCTTGCTTTATATGTTTACCTCTATGTTCCATGTGTTAATATGCTTGTAATGATTTGTTCTGCTTGAGCACTTGATAGAAAATTCCTTGATATTCTGTTACTATATTTTACTTGTTTTCAATGAACCTTATACTCTGGTTTCGCCATGTAATAGTCGTTCCCATGCCATCTTCACAATCACATTGGAGCAGATGCGCAAAACAGATCCCATCATGACTGCAGATGGAATGCCCATTGAAGAAATGAATGAAGACTATCTCTGTGCCAAACTTCATTTAGTAGATCTTGCTGGATCAGAACGGGCTAAGAGAACTGGTTCAGATGGCCTTCGGTTCAAGGAAGGTATGCTTGTTTCTTGTTTATCTAAACTCTTATTCTACAATTATTTCTGCTCCAAATTGAAGGCAATTTATGACTCGTGTCATTAGGTGTTCACATCAACAGAGGACTTCTTGCTCTTGGCAACGTCATAAGTGCTCTTGGAGATGAGAAAAAGAGGAAAGAAGGTGCTCATGTTCCTTACAGGGACAGCAAACTCACTCGTCTTTTGCAGGTATGATTTTCCTCAACTATGCAAAAATGTTACTGATTTCATTGAACATTTCATAGTAGTGTTTACAAAATAGTCACGCCAACTCATCTTTCAGCATTTCATATTCTCATCTATAGGAAGCTATTGGTATTTATATAATAAATTACTAACTACTCCTGTATCATCTACTTTGTCTATCACAGGATTCCCTAGGTGGAAATAGCAAGACTGTAATGATAGGTAATTTTATCTTGTCAGAAACTACTACATTATCCTTCCATACTACTACAAATATATTTGTCAATACTGATTTTTAGTGACATTGCAAATTAACAGTCATATAATCAGTGATTTATTCTAACGTCAGTTTCATTGATTTAACTGCAAAAAGGACATACAAATGCCTTGCTTGGGTTATACTGACCTGACTTGAATCTGTCTTTTTCTCCTGCAGCTTGCATAAGTCCAGCAGACATTAATGCTGAAGAGACATTAAACACTTTGAAATATGCTAACAGGGCACGTAATATCCAGAACAAACCAATTGTGAGTTCATTACTTAATGTCTCATCAGAAACATATCTGACATGTTCTTAGATTGTTTGCTTATCCAGGATGCTAATTTCTCTTCTTAGTTGATATCTGATGTGTTGTTTACGATGAATTTTCAGGTCAACAGAAATCCTGTTGCAGATGAAATGAAAAGGATGCGCCAGCAGATTGAGTACTTGCAAGCAGAGCTTGTTTCAGCTCGTGGAGGAGTTGGATCAGATGATGTTCAGGTAAATGTCCTTGACAAACTTGGATGTAGAAGGAATTTGTTCGCACTAAGAATCAGAATAACAAGGCTTCAATTTTCAGGGTCTCAGAGAAAGGATATCTTGGCTTGAACAAACAAATGAAGATCTTTGCAGGGAACTATATGATATTCGCAACCGTTCTCAAACTGATCCTTGTGAACCAGAAATGCAAGTATGTTGAGTCCTTGTGCACGCTTCTGGATATTTTACATTTAAAGAAAAGCACATGACTTGCACGTGCTTAGCAAAAATGAGAAACGATGACATGAGAATTGCTAGAGCTAAATCATAACTAATTCTGATCTTTGTTTCAGAAAACTTCAAATGGCTTTACAAAAAGTGAAGGGCTCAAAAGAAGCCTGCAAAGTACAGATCCATTTGATGTCCCTATGACTGACTCAGTAAGAGGTAACCTCTTAGCACCTTTAAAATTTCTTCATCATGGTCTTCAGATTCTTTTCATTCTTTTCACTGGGACTCTAAACATCAGTAAGAACACCCCAATTACATGTTTTTTTCAAGTTGTTTGATTTCTGAAATATCTCACTGATGTTCCCTGCTGGCTGCAGGCAACCCTAAAGATATTGAAGATGAGGTAGCTAAAGAATGGGAACACACAATGCTGCAGGATAGCTTGGGCAAAGAGCTGAATGAATTAAACAGGCAGCTAGAGCAAAAGGAGGTATTGAACATCTATCAGTGACAATTATGTTTCCTGGTCACCATGTTTGGCCTAGTAAATGACTAATACAAAAGAAAGTATTCATTATTTGATGATACATTTATTCACTTCTGCATGGCACATGTCTAGTCAATGTGCGTTGGGTTAAAAGGTATGAAAAACTTACCGCAAATTTATCAAACATTTGCAGTCTGAGATGAAAATGTATGGATGCGATACTGTTGCACTTAAGCAACACTTTGGGAAGAAACTTATGGAGCTTGAAGAAGAGAAAAGAGCCGTACAGGTTGGTTAAATTATTTTATCTACCATATGAGATCATCAGAGAGTCGTATGTTCCTAGCCCTTGAAAATGAATACTTTTGATCTTACAAAAAAGATCTGAACAATTTCAGCAAGAGAGGGACAGATTGTTGGCTGAAGTTGAAAGCCTAAATGCTGATGGTCAGACCCATAAACTGCGAGATGCCCAACTGCAGAAACTAAAATCCCTTGAAGCACAGGTGACTAATATTTCACAATGCATTTGAATAATTTTACTTTCTTTGAGATTTCTTACTCAACAAACACATTGGCTTGCAGATTCTAGATCTTAAGAAAAAGCAGGAGAACCAAGTTCAGCTTTTGAAGGAAAAGCAAAAGAGTGATGAAGCTGCTAAGAAACTGCAAGAAGAAATTCATTTTATTAAGGCACAAAAGGTTCCTTCCTTTTCCCATCTCATCTATAATGTTGTTATAACACTTGTTTCATCATACGTGATAATAATAATAAATCATTTACACTATTCCAATTGTTTTATGTTGTCAGGTACAACTACAACACAAAATCAAACAGGAAGCAGAACAGTTCAGGCAATGGAAAGCTACCCGTGAAAAGGAACTTCTTCAGGTATGAACAATCAATTGTAGTCAGTAAGGTTAAATGCAAAATGATAATTCAAAAATGTATAATCAGTCAACATTTGTACTTGGAGATCTATGCTCATATTTATTTCTCACTGGTTTAATGTGCTCCTTCAGACTCATAGAATGAGAGATATCTCTAGAAATTTAGTTATGGCTTGGCTTGATAGTCTTCCTAGCTGGCTTCTTCTCTTTGCACAGCTCCTGTTTCTGTCTTCCTTATTTGTACAGTTTCTTATCTTTTTTATAAAATAATAAATATAAGATTAAGCAAGGTCACTTTGAGAAGCATGATCCTCACCATTTGTTCTATAAACAGTTGCGCAAGGAGGGACGGAGAAATGAGTATGAACGCCACAAGCTTCAAGCGCTTAATCAGCGGACGAAATTGGTCAGTTTCTCTAGTAAAGCTATGGCAAATGAAAAACTGTTCAATGAAATACCATATAAAGTCACGACAAAAAACTAATTAGATTTTAGGCAATACTCTAACCAGACCATTGATAGGACTAGTTTAAGGGTTAAAGTGAACCATTACTTTCTACAGTACTTGTTTCTTTGACATAGCTTCCTTCTAAAACCATTTGTTAAATATGTCAATTTTCATCTTTTTTTATTCTAAAGCTCCTTCTAAACACTTTTCTTTCTTATATCAAATTTTCATGTTTTTATTCTAACTGCTAGAGTCCACAATTTTGTTTGTAGGTTCTGCAAAGGAAGACTGAAGAGGCTGCCATGGCTACCAAAAGGCTGAAAGAGATACTAGAAGCTAGGAAATCTTCTGCCCGTGACAATTCAGGTACCTTTCTCTGCATTGTGATATTTATATTTATATCTCTACTGAAATACGTCCAATCTAACATTTCCACTGTTCTCTTTCCTCCAAACATAGCTGGCACCAATGGTACCTCTCCAGGCTCTAATGTAAGTTCTATTCATACCTAACGTTCTTATGTTTACTTACAATTTATTTGCTAAAGCTATTTCTTAACATAAACACAGATGGGTGAGAGATCTTTGCAAAAGTGGTTGGATCAAGAGCTTGAAGTTATGGTGCATGTGCATGAAGTCCGAAATGAATATGAAAAACAAAGCCAACTGTATGTAACTCTACTTTTTGCAGTCAAATAAAAACATTTAGGGCTATTTATTTTTAATAAGTAATAAGAAAAAATTTGGTCATTGAAGGCGTGCTAAGCTTGGTGAGGAACTTGCAATTCTTAAACAAGAAGACATACGTGCTGGCGCATCTAGCCCCCAGAGAGGGAAGAATGGAAATTCTAGGTATTTGCTATCTCCCTTTTTGTTCAATATTAGGTATCCTTTGCTTGTACTTGATTTGCATAAGGAAAATAACACACCCTTACACATATCTAGATGCTCAATCCAGTCCTCTAATATGATTTGAACATATTTAATATGCATTTTTATCTAAAATAACAATTAGTTTATGTAAACAATAATGTATATCTGACTGTAATTTTATTTCTCAGGCCAAATACCTTGTCACCAAATGCAAGACAAGCTAGGATAGCATCACTTGAGAGCATGGTGACAATCTCTTCGAATACTCTTGTCGCAATGGCTTCTCAACTCTCAGAAGCTGAAGAGCGAGAGCGTGCCTTCTCTGGGCGTAGTCGATGGAATCAACTGCGGTCAATGGGGGAGGCAAAGAGTTTATTGCAGTACATCTTTAATGTTGCTGCCGATGCAAGGTTACCTTTTTGTTCTTTTGGTTTCTTCATTTAATATTATGATATCAGATCCTTCAGAAGTTCTCAATCAGTAAAGCCTGGAACTAAAATAATCTTCCCATAAAAAAATGAAAAATATGTAAAACCAATACCTGATGTTTTTTTCTAAGAATCTAATACCACACTAACAATAGAAGTCGCAGAGGTAGGAAACAATTCCTTTTTCTAAAAGTTAACAGTAAAATTGGGGACATTTTCTCGTGTTTGTGTTTGATAGTATAAGTTTATAACAACATCACTCTCATGTCCGGATTATTCTATTAGCAAAACTAGACCTTAGAAATGCTACTTTAGTTATTCCTTGAAAGTACTTTGAATATTTCCTGTCAAGTCCTTGTCATATGTTTTGCCTTGAAACAGTTAGTGATAATCCTCTTAATTATTCAAATGTTTTTTCAGATGCCAAGTAAGGGAGAAAGAACTGGAGATGAAGGAGAGAATGACAGAGCTTGTGGGCATTCTTCGACATAGTGAATCGCGGAGAAGGGAAATGGAGAAGCAGCTAAAGCAAAGAGAGCAGACAGCTCCAATGGCCACTACACCTCCGGTGTGATTTCTCTCAGCAGCATACGTGAAAGAAACTCTGCTTATAATTTGCTTCAACCAATGTCAACTTGGAATCACTATTTAGGTGAAAAATCATTGCCCGTTCTAGGAAACAACAGATGGGCACACTAATATAACACTGACTCACCTTAATCCTTACAATACAATACAGAACCAACACTGAACATTTGGCATCCAAGTTACTAAGATAATTTCACTATTTACAGAGAAGTGGAAATGGCACTGCAAAGCACTCTGCTGATGACCCCAGCACACCACTGTCCCCTGTTGCCGTTCCTGCACAGAAGCAGCTCAAGTACTCTGCTGGAATTGTAAATAGCCCCAGCAAAGGGATTGCTGCATTCAACAAAGAGCAACTTAAGGTTCTATCCAATATCTCATTGCCTGTGATCATCATCGCTGTATCTTATCTATCTAATATCTTCACTGACAATTTTGAATGCAGATGGTTCCTATAGCACAGTTGTCTGTGGGGAAGAAAGTTTCAATAGCAGGGCAATCAGGAAAACTATGGAGATGGAAAAGGAGCCATCACCAGTGGCTTCTGCAGTTCAAATGGAAGTGGCAGAAGCCCTGGAAACTGTCTGAGATGATCCGGCACAGCGATGAAACCATCACGAGGACTAGGCCCAGACCTCAACTTCTTCCTCCTAAACCCCATAGAGTGATGTGAAACGGACTTTTCTTTTTGTCTCGACATGAACTGACACAGTATGCAAACCTACACAGCTAACTACCTGCACAAGGTAACAATGCAGCTAAGACTCCATGAGATCTCCTTCGTGCTTGTTTTTACTTGGCCACGGGATCGACAAGTATGTGTTGATAGGGTGACTCGTCTTTGGATGTAAATTCCCTGTGCGTATAAAGTGAGATGTGAACTAGAAAAAAGAATTAGTGAGTGGGTGAGTGTGAGCAGAGTGAATGGGCATTCTTTCATGCAAATACTGAGCACAATACTTAATGTTTCAGCCTTCACTGACGGTGAGATGTCAATAGTCGATGTTCGTCTTCATAAAGAATTCTGCCGAAGGAAGGCGCCTTGTAAAGTCTTTCTGGTGCTGTTGTGCTATAGATTTGCGTGAAGGGTGATGAAAGTTAAATGTTTTTTGTGCTTGAGTGGTGGTCCTTTTTCCCCTCTTCTTTTTGTTTGTCGATACTAAAGATGAGAAAAAATCAAGTGACATTGGTTTGGTTTACTAGGAGTATTGTGATGTAATACAGAAACTTGTTCCCCTATATGAATCCACCCTTTCTAGTGTGCAGTACTGATTGCTGATCAAGTGTTAACATGTTCATGTTCCTTGAGAAATGTCTCTGAAATTTCAGCAAGAATAGCAGCAGTTCTGTATGTGGCAGTCTCTGAAATTTAAGCAAGAATAGATTCAGTTTTGTGTGTGGCAACGCATGCATGTCAACATATTTTCATGATCCATCTAACAGATAACTTTTTGTATGCCATATGTGCAAAAATGCATCATAACGTTGGAAGAACCTTTGGTTTTTTTAGTTTTGGTGGAGACACCTTCCATATTTTTGAAAGCGTTAAACAAGCAATGTTTGCCTTGTCTCATCTGTATTGTTATATGCAAGAGATCCAAGTGAAATCATGGGAACACTCTACGGAGTCTATATATATATATCTTTTTTTGGATGTACGGAGTCTATATATATCGCAATTTGAATTTTAAGTAGGCATTCTTTCACTCAAGAACGTGAACACTCTAGCAATAGCATCCTTTATGCTAATATTTGTGTCTTCTGCATGGAGCAGCGCTGAATTGGTCACGATTTACCACCCAGCAACAACATTTTGAAGCTTTGTTAATGACAAAGTTTGAAATCAAATAATTTACCTGAGTTTCCTTAACGTTTGCACTAGTGCATGTTACAATCCAAAATGCTTTTGTTCAATTTGCGTCACGGCTTCATTCGTTCACAAGGGATTCATAACCAAAGCAGTGTAGTATCCTTTGTAGTCTAGCTGGTTAGCTGGTTAGGATACTCGGCTCTCACCCGAGAGACCCGGGTTCAAAGCTTTTTTAACTTGTGCCAAATGAAAGGAAAAACTTCCCTTCAGTTAGCAGGTTCAGAATATCAGTACTCAAGTCAACACCAATATCCCCAAAACACTTGATTGATTCTGACATTTTCCTAACATTCTAATTTACCAACACCTAAATTAAACATTACTGCAGTATATGAAGTTAACACTTAAACGAGGTAGCATCACATGGTCCCCTTGCATATTCTTGAAGCAAAAGACCCAAAGAGCACCACTTTTAGGTTGTTTGCTCTACATCATACTTACTGCTATGTACAAATACTAATGGAAGTTAATTTTCACGCTACCTAACCCAAGTTGCAGAGCATCACAGCTTGGTATCAGCCTTTCTGTCAAAATCAGGGAACAGACAATTAGAGGTTAGATTAAGCAGCAAATACTCATAAGGTAGTTCATAATAATGCTTTAGATCCTAAGGATTAGCCTAAACCAAAAACATATGGATTGTCTACATTATGGGCACCATATCAAGTTATCCGTCCATCTGCAACAGATAAGGTATCTCCATGGGCAAATCGTTGGCTAGCAACCCAACCTCTTCACTGTTCTGGCCTGCACCACATAGAGTATCCAACCTCATGCAGTACATAAGGTTGTAAACTGAAGACTTTGTACCTAATTCCATTGCAGCTAAGCTTTTTTTTTAAGGTTACTCCTAGTTCAATGCAAAACATTACAATCCTTGATAGCAACATTCCAAATACTGTGGCAAACATATTTTTTAATAAAGCACAAAAGCAAAAGTCCGATAAAATTATCCAAACACTTGCCAGCTACAATCTGAAGAATCTAACGACAGTGAACTGGGTACCAGACTGAATGAACCAGGGTGCAGAATGAGAACTGGCCAGGCCTGCACATCAGGATCCACCAGGTTCCAGTTTTCTTCAACCTAGGCCTAGTTGCATCCCTCAAACCTCACTTTAGTCCTATTTTCTGAATAGATGTGTTACTACTGACAACCTGAACACCCATATTTGAAAACCCCAAAGTTAATTGCAGACAAATAAAGTAAGGAAAATCAAAGTTTGGAAGCATTACCTGTTGATGGGGTTTCACATCCATCTACTCAAGCCACTTTCTTTTGCAAATCGAGCCTCCTCCTGGATTCTGGAAGATGCAACTCATGTTGCTCACTAGTTTGTTCTTCCTCATCTTCTGACTCAGTTAGCCATCCATGACAAGGACGCCTTGTTTCACTACCACTCCTTATAGCATGTGGTTCAATGAGCATAGGATCTTCCACTTCCTCATCTGATAGCTCAATCCCAGCTGGGACCGCACTGTGCCCTTCTAAAATTGACCTGTTACTTTGTGGTCGGACCTCATCCACTGCAGATTCTTGTTGCTGTAAAATCCATCAAGATCATTTAAGAATTTCACAGCATAAGTATGCTTCTTCCATTGGATGGCAACTGAGACCACAATTATGCATCGAGGTTTTGATGCATTGTGCCAGTGTTAATGTTGGTATTATCTTTGTAGCATCGAATCTCTACATCCACAAATTGTCAAATGTAGTACAATGTCACACTGGCAGTGAGGTAAATGTGAGAATAAGAGACCTTTCAATGGCCTAACCATGGAAACTGGACCAGACGACTTTTCGTAGTATGAGCAGCCATGTTCAACCTAGGTTGACAAAGGACAGATAAATCGTCCCCTCGTGGATGAATAAACAATTCCGAGAGAAAGGGGGAATAATTTGCTCTGTAGATTTCTCCGTCTCTAGTCTAGCTATCTCCTAATAACATATATCGACACACCTGAGGCTGTTCCTGCTCCGGCTGCTCCTCCTCCTGGATCTCCTGCTCCAGCGTCGGCGGCGCCTTCTTCTCCTCGTCCTCCATCTCCAGGAGCTTTTCCTGGACGACGAGGTAGGAGGAATCCTCGAGGAAGGGCCACGCAGCAGCGCCCAGGTACTCCTAGAAATTAACCGTCATCCACATGCCGAGATCAAATAGAAGAGAATCGCAGGCGAGGAGAGAGGTAGCCACTAGCTAGTGCCGGTAGGCACATCCGTACCTTGAGGAGGGCATTGACGGCGGTGCGGACTTGGCGCGCCGTGTACCCCATGGGGGCGAAGTGGTCGATGGCGGCGTCTATCCGCCGGTCTCCCTTCCTCGCCCGCCCCCGCTTCGGCGCCATTGCTCCTCGGGCAATCGTGCTCTGCTCTGCTCTCTCCTCACCTGAGTTCTTGCGCCTTGCCTCCTCGGGTTGGGGATGGGACCTGTTGTACTCGCGGTCTGTGCGGCGACGCGAAAGCGAAGCGACGGCTACCAGCTGTTGGACGATGAACACCGGCAGACACTCGTCACACCCCCATTAAATGAAGAGTAAAGTGGACTCTGCTACCTTGAGAAATCTGAAAATTATTACACTCGAGGCTAGTAGTCTCGTGCAGGATTTCACTGTTACCGAAAGTGCCCTGGTTTTATTGCACAGTTGCATAAATAACCTGAATTATTTAATTTATGAATTGTGTTATGATCAAAATATGTCGTGTCATGAAATTATAACATGCTCAATACAAATTTCATTGGGTTCATGGGACTTAGTATAGATGAGTTTTATGGGATGAAACTCCCTACTCCTCTCTCGTCGTAATTAATATGCCAAGTCAACAATTTTGCTGATGTAACATGAGATTTAGAGTCTGTTCGCTTCAGCTTATTCAGTCAGCTTATCAGTCATCAAACAGTATTTTTCTCTCACAACAAATCAGCCGTTTCAACTTTTCAACCAGCTTATAAGCTAAAGCGAACAACCCTTAATACGCACGAAATCATATGACACTTCAAACTGGCCTAACCTTTTAACCTCAGACAAATAATTCTGAAACTGTTTAGAGTGGTTTTCAAGGTGGTTATTCAGACGTGTCGTGCCGAGAACCCAGCCCGCAGCATTCCATCTTTCCCCTCCTCATTCTGCCATGTGGCCCCATACTTCTTTCCCATCCACTCTTTTCTCTCTGGCTCACTCACTCACTAACTTCTGACCGCCGCCTGAGAGCACCAGATTCAAAAATTTTCCACAAAAGAATGTATTTTAGCTTTTGGACAAACTAGATTTAGTTGTATGGATATTTAATTGCCTAAATTTTGAATTTACCAAGGTGCATGCCTATTTAATTGATATATCCTTTCAAAAATGCATTTTATCTTTCCAAGGTCCATGCACATTTAATTGTTTGACTTTTTTTCCCTTTATAAGGTATGGTTCATCAAGACTTTATTGACTAATTATTTTATTCGGGGCAATCCATGCCATTTCCCATGTCTATTATATGTCCCAAAAATTACAAAAATACACTCCTTGTGGGATAGAGGTAGTATTTGAATGTGAAAAACAACGCTCTGGCAATAGTCCAATCCCGTTTCCAATTTTTAGGATATCGAATATTAGAGCTATTTGGAACCAAAATTCCACCCCCTCCCCGCACTCTCAATCGGCCACTTTTTTCATAAAAGGCGATGTGGCACGTCATTCCTTTTCCTCCCCGCAAAAACGTGGCTCGTTTTTCTTTTTCTCTCCATGAAAATGGTGCTTGTTTCATTTACTTCTCCGGCACGAATATATGTTTTGTCAGAAAAACCGGAGTTGATTGTCCTTTTGCCGTTGGAGAGTGGCCCCACAAATGAATTATATTTAGCATCTAAAGTTTTTAGCAACTATTTTTTTTGTGAACTGTCGGTGGAGAGGATCTTTTTAGCTCCCTATATTTTGTTAGAAAAGTTATAAAACCATTTATTTGGAAGTCTAATTTTTGGGCACTCTGCTCTTAATTCGCATAGTCAAGATTTGTTCAGAAAGGCTCTGTTCAACCGATCAGAATCTGAAGCTTTCAAAGCATTCCCAGCTTTAGCGGCTCCACCTATTCCGTGTGCAGCAATCTTGTCCCTGGAATTCTTCCTATGGTATGCGCAGCTTTTGTATCATCGTGAAACTATTTTTTATGATACATTCAATTCTCAGGTAGGCGCATCCTTTTGAACTGTACCAATTTAAACCACAACAAACATTTAAATTCAATCAGAATGGAGCAACCACAAAGAACGTTGAGAATTTAGATGGGCAATCAGAATCAGGGTGTTCCATGAACGTTGTGTGCTCCTAAAATCATGCGGCACTTTGGTCTTTGGACAGAGAAGAAAAGAGGCAGTGAACATGAATTCGAATAACGCTGTCCTCCAAGGATTAGAATTACCGTATTTCCAAAAGCCAACAAGGACGGGCCTAACACAATGGTCTCCACGACTCCACTTGTGGCCTAGATGTCCTGGTTCATACTAGCCTCCTTGTCCATTGCCCCCCTTTTTCTTTAAGGGTATGCTTACAAAAGCTAGAGTGGGTGACGTTGACTTCATGAAGGCGTTCCTCGCAATGGCTCATGCACAACCGCATTCACCGCGGCGATCAGGTTCTTGGGCCTGCTGAAGCCGTCCCTCTCAGCGTAGAAATGGTGCGCTATCTTGTGCGAGTTCCAGAAGATGTCTCTGCACGGCCTAGGAAGAACACCTGCCTCGCTGACCACAAGCCTGAGCAGCTCCCTCCGCGAGTCGGCGATGACCCCCCGAATCTCCCTCTCCGCCGCTTCGATGGACGCCGGAGATACCTCGGGGCCGTCACGGAGGGCGCACATGCGGATGCTGTTGATGCAACCCTCGCTCATCTCCTTCTTGTGCGTGCGGATGTCGTTCAGGAGGCGAATGGTAATGGACATGTGCCTGAGCAGATCCTTGTACTCTGGACCCCTCACCATGTCCTCTGAAATCTCTGGCCCAACCAAGTATATCGATGGCGCAACAACGGGGCCAAGCGCAATGCTCACCTCCGCGACCGCCATGTACTCTTCCATGGTCGGCACATGTCTTGTCCTCGCCCAATCTGCCTCGACCATGTAGGCCCTCACCAAGGCAAGCCACTGCACAAACAGATGAATTGCAAGAGCAGGCAGTGACTGATCAATGTAATAGCACTGAAATACACACATATATACATATATACGTATACGGAAGCCGAAGGGAGCCTTACAACTTGAGCAATGTGGTCGACAACCCTGCGGTTCTGCACCACCGCACCTTTCGCTGCGATCTGGTTGTTGGTGTCGTAGACAGCCCGGAATAGGATCTCTACATCCTCAGAGCAGAACTCAATTCCGGCGTCTGCGTCCCACCTACAACATCATAAGAGACAATGACGACGCTGCTTAGTGAATCCAAGGCATCAATCGAATTAAGAACAGTGTATTGTACTACCTCTCAATCAGATCGATGAAGTTCTTTAGCTCCTCTATTGATCCTCCGTCGTCAAAGAAGTCATCAGCTATTACGGTCAGGATAGAATTCTGGATCCACGCAATGCTGGCGTCGTATTGTTCAGGAGGAAACACGGTGGAAGCCATAAAGACAAAGACATCCCAAGACATAACTCGTGCGTACTTGAGCTTGTCCAGTCCAAACTCCTTCGCCCATCTGTCACCAACAAGTTAGAACCTTAGAATTCGTCTTTTTTTTTATCTGAATGTTAGAAGCATGGAGGACGATAGAAACGTACGTCTCAATGTGATGGAGTTGTTGCTGGTAAATAGATTGCGCGGCATGGAAGTCTTCAGTGGCTAATGCCAGAATATCTTCAGTTGCATAACATGCCCTGATTCATAATTTCACATTCAATTTACGACTCTTAATGAGCTTGAAAAATGAAAACTACACCCTTTTACTGCTAAACAACAAAAGTTTATTTCGTTAAGAAAGGAGCTCACAAGTATGATGATTTTTGCATCTGGATGCCCTTGGTGTTGAAACGTTCAATGTTCATCTTGTGCTGTAGTGGTTCCAAGGTGGCCGAGTAAAATGGAGTTTTAAGAGCATATTCCACCTGAAAACATAAAACGTTGTGTTTTGTTCGAATGGGGGTCCAATAAGATTGTTTTTTTTTTGTGGTGACTACCTCTTTAGGCGATATTGATCTTGACAGTCTGTTGGAACACAATTGCTGCTTCAGTAGTTTACCCGACCATGCACCGATCTTTTCTAGAGTCCCCTCATCTTCCAAGATACGTACTAGTGAAGCTCTGTACAATTCGAGCAAAGCCTTGGAATCATTCAGATGCGCTTCAACTGAATCGTGGAATCTAGACTCTTCAGCAAAATGAGACAATACATCTGTACCAAAAGTTCCAGGTAGCTGATTAGCATCATGACCAAATCTCAGAAATAAACTAACGAAGGCTCGGATGTTCTAGTCTACAGGTACCAGAGGAGATGTCATATCCGTGCATGCGTAGCAAGCGGAATGCCATTGCACATGTCTCCATGTCCATTGTTATGTTGCCATCATTTTGCAGCAAGGACCTGCAATCCCCTGAATCTAGTGAGGACAAATGAGGGAACGGATAATGACATGGAGCAAAGACTAAAAGATATACTGATTATATTACCTGTACGCCATGTCTAATGTGCTGTTTATTTCACAAGAAAAATGAGATGATATTCCCATATTTTCAAGGGTGTCAACCAGGCAAAGTTGTGAATTTATGTCCAGTGCTGCAAAAATAAATATTGACATTAGGCGAAAACTAGTTGCGTTATCAACGAGTTTCCAAAAAGGCGCACCTGAACTGACGAACTTGTTTCCAAGCCAAGCCGTGTCGTAGGACGATGGCAGCTGCTTGGGGTCCAGGAGCTCCTGCCGGATCCTATTCTCTACCTCTCTCGTGTTCTGTAACGGGAAGGAGCGATAATGATTATTACCAGACTGCTCAAGTTTCTGGCCAAGAGTAGCCCATCATCAAGGGGCAAAACATTGTCGGTTGAAGTTCTTGCCTTCGGTTCAAGAGCCATGTCGACGCCTCCAGACACAACCTTGGCGCATACTGTTTTGAGAATACCAAAATGTTCGTTAATTATTTGCATAAAAACAATGCTATATAAGTTTGCAAACTGAGCCATTATGTTCGATCTTAATGTGCTACTACTTCCACAACTTGTGCCTGGCTAATTGTAATGGCAGAATTGAGTATTCTTATATATCCTAAGTCACTAAATAGAAAATAATTCTAGTGCAAATTGTTAAACCTCTGTCCCAAATTACTATTCACTTTAGTTTTTAGATACAAAACATTTGATGTATGTATGTATGTCTAGATATGTAAGTAAAAACTATCTAGAAAAGCTAAAACGAATAGTAATTTGGGATAGAGGGGGTAATTTCCTCCATCCTCCTACGGAGGAGACTAACCGAACAAGCAAGGAGGACTGAATACATAAAACTAGGTGGCGGCCACGTTCCTATAAAGGCTATTTATTAAATACAAGTTAATTAGTTTATGTTTATGGTCTAAAAATCATATTATTTCTAAATTAAAAATATTTTTTAGTGCCCCGACGTCCTTTATGTTAAGGGAATTTTTGTGTGTGGTGGGGAGGGGTTCGTGAGGTGGGGGTTAGTTGCTTGTAATAACGGGATTTACCTTTAACTTACTTTTTCAATCCACAGGAGTTATACATATTGGTAATAAAAAAAACTTTAAAAAAGTATGACTTTTCACGAATCTAGATTGACTTATGTTGGTCATTATTGGAAAAATTAATAATTAGATCATTAACAACATGCGAAATGAGCTTACATTCCTTGCTCATGTTTTTCTATATTTATTTAAAAATTAACAACACAAATTTTTTTTTCAGTGGTAGATGATGTTGCTATTGGTAACCAGATGTGATGATGCTCGTAAGTGGTAGGTTGTGTGGTGCGCATGCATATACGTTTTTATTGTGTTACTTTTAAAAGATCACTAACAACATGCATATATAGAAGCAGGTTAGCGAGGGACGGATTACCACGTCGTTGAGCGCGTACGGGCTGGAAACGCTGCGGCCGTGTCTCCGCGGCCCGCCCGAGCAATCGAGCCAGGGGGAGCGAAGCCGTCGTCGACATCATGGCTGCCTTTCACCTGTGTCTCTCTGTCCGATATTTGAGCTTGGATCGAACGACAACCTCCTCTTATACGAAAGCTGAGGGCAGGTCATCGCAGGGTTACCATTTGTCATCGCACGCCTGAGACCAGCTAGGAGTGATTATGAGTGGTGCTCAGTGCAGGAAGAAACGTAGAAGGACACACCGACACCGTACCCAAAAATTCAGTCATTTTGACCGGAGGGAGCGAATAAGCAAACACGTGTGCGTAAAAAGTGGACCACAGGATGTTAATCCGAGGAGCGGAGACGAAACCTGATGTGACCATCTGGCGTCAACATGCATGCACACCTCGGGTACGAGCCATGCGTTGAAGAATACTAGCAGACTGAAGATCGGATAATATTCAAATCCTGGGATATAGCAAATCTGTTGAATTGAACGAGACTATCAAGAAACGCAACAAAACCACCTTGATTTGTTGTTCTTTGGTAGAAGATGAGAGGAAGCAATAATATGGCTATAGACTTTTGGGAGAGGTTTACTAAACAAATTCGAGACATTATTGTTGTTGACAATAAGGATCATGGCCCGAACTTAATTTCAGTGGGACAACAATCTCTAGACAAAGCGAGGATAACTAGTAGTCTGGCGTAGCCATACGCAAGATGCAGAATCTTATCAAAACTATCTCCAACCCGGGCTCTCGGAAAATCACCTTATTGACTAAGGTGTGACTATGAGTGTTAGGGAACAAAAAACAAAACCAAGTCAAACACGTGGACACTGGTGCTGAAGCAGTGCTGGAGCAAGGCTAAATAGCACATGCCATGTCGCACATTTCCAACGAATTCAAACATGTGAGTGTGGAAAGTGGACCACTTGATATCAATTGTTTACGAGGAGCACAGATAAAAACCTGATGCGAGACGCGACTATGTGTCGTCCACATGAACAAGCCATTGCGATACGGTTTTATTCCTTCGTACTTGTGATTATTAGATGTTTCCTTAGGATAGTAAATCTATTTGACGGGTGTCCGGAAAAGGGATCTAAGATGACTGCATATGAAAAGGTCAACAGCGACAAGCTATTGGAGGCGGTCCAAGTAACGCTGCAGCCCACCTTCGACCTCGGGAGATAAAGAACATGACTCACCACACTAGCCGGGTCGGGAAGGGCCCCGGAAGGGGCCCACAACACCTCGCATGTCCCTACTAAGAGCAGCCAGTGCCGTACTGGGAGCATTAAATGCAGGACGTGGACTCCGTGACCACCCCACGTGGGGACGTGACCCGGTGGAGGGAGCAAACCTTTAGCCGGGGGTTCAATGTTGAGGCTACAACCTTCGGACCACCCAGGATGACCTACGGGGCGAGGTCACGTGGCCCGTACGTGCTCACGCGCCCCGATGTCATCATCACCCTCCTGTCATGATCACTACAGGAAATCTGTTGTTCTATGACGAACCAAAAGTATCATAAATGCATTTTTACGTTATAAATCATGATTTATGATGCTCGAGTGACGAAAATCCTTCGTTATTAGTCGAGCGTCATAAACCGCGACCAGTGATGTTTCTTATTTCGATGTATCACTAAGATAATGACGAATAAAAATTCGTCCCACATAACGTCATAAAACTATTTGAGAATTTGCGTCATGTTGGACAAGAATTTAACGTGGCTCCGACGTAGCAGTGGTGTTATGACGATTTCGATTCATCGCAAACTGAAGCCTAACCCATGTAAGAGGCTTTATGAGCCCAATTTTGTTGGGCCATTTTTAGCCCAATACAGGTTTAACACAGCCCATTTTAGGCCCAATATACAGAAAGTTCCACTTTAAATCCCAATATTTGTTGTAGCGAGCCCATTTTTGCAATTCCATTGATGATTTATTCACAAAGATTTTAAGCCCAGATATACGTGGTCCAAGCCCATGTGACAAATAATAGAATTCCAATCCAAATTCATAATACATACAAAGCTGTCTCGGGCCAAACCACTTTTTGGTACAGCCCATTACATAGAAAAATTGTACAAATCATTGCAGATGTACAAGCTAAAAATAACAGAAGATACACAATAAACTGTTTACAATGGTCATTAACAACTTACGGTTAGCAAAGTATCGCCTCCCACAGACAGAAGTATGACCAACGTTCACAACAGACTTCACACCCATGTACCAAATTATTAGCACTGCCAAGAATGAACTGAGCCTTTTGACTTTCAAATCTGAGTTGTAATCCTCTTTCACTCGCAGGTGTTACACAGCCAAGCATGTCAACCATATGTTGAACCAACAAGAACCACCTGCCCACAATTAAACATAGTAACAATTATATAACAAGAAGAATTTTCATGCTGCACATCAAACGGTTTTAGTCACTATGGCGATGAGAGAAGCTAGAAAAGCAATGTGCAACAGTTAGAAACCACTAGTATATATAATTTCAGAGAGATGGCTTTTAGTGCTACGTGTTTATATATTCACTATCCAATTATCCAAGCACTCTTTCCAATTGCTATAATTCTACTCTCTGATTCCAAAAATATGAGTACGTCAATATTTGTGAATACCAAGAAACGCTTGCACGTTGATTGAAGTTAAATTTTCCTCCACAATAGAAAGTAAAATGCTGGCCACATGGCTACTTTCGCCGAAATCATGAAGACACCTCTAATGATTTTCGAGGGCAAGAAAAAATTCTTAGAATTGGGATTTTTTACAACAAACTCTTAGAATGAAAGGTTTTGACCCAAAGTGGTGTGAGTGGGTTAAATCGTTTGTACAAGGAGGGAACATGGGGATAAAGGTGAATGAACAAGTTGGACCATACTTTCAAACTAAAAAGGGTCTTAGGCAAGGTGATCCACTATCCCTAGTACTTTTTAATATCGTAGTGGATATGTTGGCAATCATCATTGAAAGGGCTAAAGAGGATGGTGGGTAGTACCAAATTTAATTTGACAACAGATTGTCTATCCTCCAGATGATACGGTTATTTTTATGGATCATGATATCGAACAGGCAAAGAACATGAAACTTATCATTTGTTCTTTTGAACAATTATCTGGTCTTAAAATTAATTTTTACAAATGTGAAATATTCTGCTTTTGGGATGTGAGGGATCACTAATAGAGAATTCACCTTCCATTCGTCCCCTTTTGTCCCGATTTAAACTTGACCCAGGACAAAAGGTTCACGAACCGGGACTAAAGTTCAGTCACTGGCGGGGGGCTCACCAACTGAGACCTTTTATCCCGGTTACAAAGGCTAGTGGAAAAAAAAAGGCACTGAGAGGCCTTTTATCCCAGTTTGAAACACCAACGGGATAAAAAGACCCCCCTTTTATCCCGGTTTGTAATACCAACCGGGATAAAAGGGTCCCCACGGATGGCTAAAAAAAGGATCAAATCCCTCAAAATCCCTCGAACCCTTTTATCCCGATTTGTAATACCAACGGGATAAAAGGGGGTCTTTTATCCCGGTTGGTGTTTCCAACCGGGATAAAAGGGTCCCCACGAGTTAATACAAAACGATTGCATCCCCTATATAGTCAGATGTGCTGTGTAGGTGGGATAGCAAGGAAGCTATGCTCGAGGCTTGAGGTCGTGGGTTTGAATCCCATGCACTGCGCACGCGCATATTTCGCGTGAAAAATAGCGTGACTTGTGATCCCCCGGGATTTTTTTTTGGGCTGCACCTGGTGTGGTGACCCTTTTTATCCTGGTTGGTAACCGGGATAAAAGGGGGTCTTTCGTCCCGGTTGAGTGACCCGGGACAAAAAAAAAACCCCTTTTGCTTATCCCGGATGGATTTTCGGGAGATTTGCTCCCTACCAACCAAGACTAAAGGCGAGTTTTCTACTAGTGGATGTGGAAACTCAATATCGTAAATATTCAGTTGTAAAATATGTTCTTATCTTTTTCGCTATTTAGGGATCCCAATGCATTATAGAAAGTTGTCAAACAAAGATTGGAGGGTAATAGAGGACAGAATAGAAAAAAGATTGAGGGGCTGGAAAGGAAAACTCATGTCTATAGGGGGGTGTGTAGTCATAATAAATTCGGTTCTCTCTAGTCTACCTATGTTCATGCTCTCTTTTTTGAGTCCCAAGGGGAGTCCTTAAAAAAATGAATACTATAGGTCAAGGTTCTTCTGGCAGAATGACCAACATAAAAAGAAATATAGTTTGGTTAAATGGAACATTCTCTGTCAACCAAAAGAACAAGGGGGAATAGGAATACAAATTTAGACATACAAAACAAATGCCTACTGAGCAAATGGTAGATAAATTGTGTAACAAAGAAGGATTGTGGCAAGATTTGCTTAGAAACAAATATC
This sequence comes from Setaria italica, assembly GCF_000263155.2. Taxonomy (NCBI): domain Eukaryota; kingdom Viridiplantae; phylum Streptophyta; class Magnoliopsida; order Poales; family Poaceae; genus Setaria; species Setaria italica. The sequence goes on from NC_028451.1 coordinate 17,287,119, forward strand.
TAAAGAATAAAATTTTAAGCTAAATAAGTTAAAAATCAGGGGATTCACATTTTTATCAAGTCTAATGGGGTAAAAGACCAATTCCTAAATCTAGGAAGGTTCAAACTAGTTAGCGGTAACCAAATTAGATTTTGGGAAGTTAAATGGTTATGCACCCAGAAGTTAAAGGATCAGTTGCCTAATCTATTTAATATTGTACAGCGACAGCATGCAACTGTTGCATATGTGCTTAGCTTCTAACCCACTTAACGTCTCCTCTAGGAGAGCCTTGGTTGGGGATAAGTTAACCGAATGGTATAGCCTTGTTGCAAGCCCTTGTGCATATTAATCTAAATGAGGGGATGGATTTATTTACGTGGAATCTACATAGGAACAGGAAGTTCACAGTTAACTCAATGTATAAACATCTTGTCAATAACAGTATTAAAGCTATGTAAGAAATTTGGTGTACGAAAATTCCTCTCAAGATAAATTTTTTATGTGGTATCTTAAAAGGGGAGTGATCCTCATGAAAGATAATTTAGCGAGAAAGAGTTGGAATGGGAGTAAAGCTTGTTGTTTTTGTAGTAAGCCGGAAACTATCCAACATCTGTTTTTCAAATGTCATTATGCAAAATTTCTATGGCGTGCAATTCACACTGTGTTAGGTATACCACCACTAGTAAACTCAGACCATCTGTTTACTAGTTGGTCTAAGCAGGGGGGACACAAGCACAATGAAATATTATTGATAGGAGCCACTGCTATATGTTGGGCAATTTGGCTTATGTGTTTAATAATTGCAGACAAAAACTTTTTTTAGGTGCTTTTTAGGAGGACACATTGGCTTCAGTTCTGAGCTTTGTTGTAGCACATTGGCGAGTGAAGGGAGCAGCTTGTCGAGGCATTGCAGCTTCTAGAGCCATGTTGTTTTTGCATCCCACGGATGACCTTTCATCTTGCGTATTTGATAATTATGTTAAACACAGTGTGGTTTAAACTCTGAGTGTGTTTGTAATAATCACGGACTGATTGCCTTTTTCTGAGGGGTTTGAAATTGGAACATTTTCTATTATCTAAAAAAAATAACGGAATGGATAGTGCATGTATAATTTTACACAAGCTCTGTATCTCGGGTGAGCAGGTAAGGGTTCCCAGATTATCGAGGGCAAAAATGTCGTCACAAGGATGCATAGAGGGTTCGAGAGTCACAGTGATGCGTGGAGGGCCACAGGCAACGACAGCCACCGGATTAATGCGGTGGTAGTTGGGGTATATATAGGTTTAAAAAGGTGTTGACTATATTCAAAATTCGTTGTTAGGTTTTCAAAATTCTGAGTAATATATCCCAAACCGTAATAGTTTCTAATATTTTTAATTTTCGTTTTACTTATAATTTCTCCTAAGTTTTCAGGAATCTACTAAATACAGGTTTCAAAATCATTATCCAGTTTTCGAAATGACGAGTGTGTACCGAGTGGATGCTTTACGTAACATCTGTCCGATATATGGGGTGACTTATTGTCTCTCCGAGCCCGTAGCCTCTACGAAAAAAAAAACAAAAATATCTCAGTAAATCTATCGCTGCATGCATTTTAGCGGGAGGGTGAGTCGGGGACATCCTCATCGGCTTGCATGGCGCCATGCATTGCGAAAATCACGGTTTGTTAGCTTCTCGCACGGCCTATAAGTTACTCCACGGCCGAGCACGTTAGCCAGGAGCACACACTGCACCCTACTCGATCGACTCCGCGTACGTGCAGCTAGCTGCGGCAGCACAACACAGTCAACAGCACCACCCACCATGAGCAGCATGCTCCCGGCGATCCTCCTTCCCTTGATCTCCCTCCTCGTCTTGCTAAATGGTGAGGATGATTATCACGTATTCATCTTCGCTAGTATTTCTTCATCGATATCGTCGATCTATTATTCCTGATTAAGGGTCATTTGCATTTGCATGGACGCAATTCTTATGTATCAACAGCCTCGCACGTCGAGTCTGCTCGGCCGACCTCGGGCACCTTCCATTGGTACAATGGGCTGTTCGTGTTCGGAGATTCCTTCGCCGACACCGGCAACTTCCCCAAGTCCGATCTGAGCGAAGTGACTCGCCAGTGGTACAAACCCTACGGCTTCTCCCATGGGTTTCTCCAGGATCCAACCGGGCGCTTCTCCAACAGCTTGGTTCAATCTGATTTCATCGGTAATATGATTTAAGTTCAAACGACATTATCGATCGATCTCGTGCACCTTGGACTGAATTCCTCATTGTATATATCACTGTTGCAGCAAGGATTCTGGGGCGCTCCCAGGCCCCGCAGACGTTCAGGGCCACGGAAGGAAACTACCCGGACAAGTTCGGCGTCAACTTCGCCGTGGGTGGCGCCGGCGTGTTCGAGGTGCCGCGCAAGGCGCCAACCCTGGCCCAGCAGATCGACTCCTTCAAGAAGATGCTCGACGGCGGGGACATCGGGAAATGGCAGCTCGAGGAGTCCGTCGCGCTGGTGGCCATCTCCGGCAACGACTACGCGCGCGTCGCCAACATGAGCAGCGACGGCGAGATCCTCGACTTCATCGGGAACGTGACGGACGGGATCGCCGCCGGCGTGGAGCGGCTGCGGGGGCTGGGCGTGACCAAGGTCCTCGTCAACACGCTTCACCCGCTGGGCTGCACGCCGTGGCAGGCCAGGCCGTCCAACTACACCAAATGCATGGGCCGTGGCAACATGGCCGCGGGGTTCCACAACGACGGCCTCGAGAGTAAGCTCAACGCGACGAGCAGCGACTGCGTCTACCTCATCGACCTCAACCGGGCCTTCACCAACATCATCGATCCATCCGATGCCGACGACAGTACGTGCAATATACAATCAAGCATCTACAAATCCTTACTTATTCCTTGCATGTATTTCAACAAGCAGGCATCATATATGTGTTTCGTGTGCAGTCCCGCAGGTGGCGAAGAGGTTCACGGAGAAGCTGAAGCCATGCTGCGAGAGCGTCGATCCCAAGGGCTACTGCGGGCAGGTGGACGAGGACGGCGGCGACCAGTACAGCGTCTGCTCCAACCCTGAGAAGCACTTCTTCTGGGACGACGTGCACCCCACTCAAGCTGGCTGGGAGGCCGTCATGGAACAGCTTCAGCAGGACATCAAGGATTTCCTCCACATTTCCTACTAGCTATATGCAATTATTATGCATGCAGTCTTCGAGTCTGTGTTAGGTTTAGGTACTATGGAGTTTGGTTTTTGGCACAAGTGCCATCAAGTAGTTCTAGTTTGTTGGCTGGGTATCCGTGAATTATGGGACATCTGTTGGATTACCCGTCGTGTGATGGATGCCCGGATCGATCGGGCTGTTATCTTTCAATGAATTAAACATCTCATTACTTCACTGCATTATGATGCGTAACCAAATAATGGCTCGGACTGCATCGCCTCAGCCTTGGCCGCCACCACGTACGGCTCTCGAACAGTGGCGTAACTAGAATTTTATTAAAGGGTATGCCAGAGCAAATTTTTTTCATATCGAATCTGGTTCAATCAATATATAAAGTTATAAAAGGTATGATCTCTCTGTATACAATTCGGCAAAGAATTTCACTTCGCCTACTCTTGTCATCAACAGCCGTGATTATGGTCAATGGTCAACATATATTTGGGAGATATGCTATTCTCAGTGGAATGTTTCATCGTGCTATTTACAAGACTGCCACATCATCTTTAGATATTTAGGTTGATTAATGGTACAAATGCACAATTTTATTTCATGGTGTATGATTTCATTTCACAAGCCATAGCATTTTTGCGGTGCATTGTATTGAGATCAAGTGTGCCAAATGAATTATGTGGCTCAAAGGAAAGTCCATCTTGGCCACCAAGAGTTCAACCAGAAGATCCGATGAATACAAACAAACACCTCAAGTTACTCTGGAAAGTCCGTTGTGCAAACAATCAGGAGACCGTAACTTGGAACAACCGCTTACACTCCCTCATCATTACTCTTTCTTAGAACTACCACCTTTGCCTCATCCAAAACTTCTCCATCTTCTCCCTCTGCCATGCGTCCTCTTTTGTTCTCCCTCTATCTTCTTCTTTATCTATCCATTCAATCTCTCCTCAACATGGAACCTTCCTAGGCAAATTTTATGCTAGATATAGTTGTCAGCATCGCCACTAAGATCAGTGATGCATGAGATTTCATCAGGTTCAAAGCAGTGTGCATTGTCATGAACCCACTCAATTGGTTCAGTAAATGGAAGTACAGGAAGGCGAGTTGAGGTTCTGGATGCTTCTAGAAGGTTCTAGATACAAGATATAGTAGCTGGAGGAAGAAGAGGATGGGACATGAACTCTAGCCAAAGCTAGCCTCGAGCAGATGCTCGCCTCGAGTGTGAACTCGCCACCGCCGGTTCAGGTTCTGGTCGTTCTACAACCCAATCAGTTCGACTTGCACCTGTATTTGTATTGTGCTGCATCTCCCGTGGCTTCCTTCATGGGCCAAGACAAAGTCCATTGCTATAGCCCACTTGCTTGCCCAACCCATTGGCCGGCCCAGTCTATATCCATAGAGGTTCCTGACATCCTTCCCCCATTGAAACACAGCTTGTCCCCAAGCCGTTGTTGCAATATCCACTGTAAATTCTAACTCACCCGGATCCCATGACATTTGCAAGATGTTGATTGTAATATGCATTAAGGCAATCCATTGCATACTGCCATGTATCTAAAACACCTGCACAACGGTTCCTTGCAATGCTACTGTGTTGTTCATAAAATCAAAGAGAAAAGCTTGATCAGAAAGTGAAAGCAGCCTAACAGCCTTCAACTGAAGTTGTGCCTCCTTGCAAATTGAAGCTTCAGATCTAAGACAAATAGCTGCCACATGCTTCAACTGTGTAGCACCAGATAGAGTTACCGAACAATTCCACATCTCGACTAAGCAATGAAAGTGCATTGTAGCTTCAGAATCTAGCCAACCCACCTTCATAATCACAACAAGTTTTGTTTTCCATAAATAGGATTGACTTGCATTGTAGCTTCAGAATCTAGCCAACCCACCTTCATAATCACAACAAGTTCTATTTTCCATAAATAGGATTGACCCTTCAGGAACAAATGACAGCTCACTAATCTTCCCCAATTGCAAAGTATCTCGTGAAGACACCCAAAGAAGAAATATATGATTGTACTCGTCAGTTTACTCACTTGTTCAAGTGACCATTTGTGATATGAGGTCTCAACCATTTGGAATCCCAACCTTTTGGAGATAAAAATATTCCAGACTTGCATAACAGACAAGTGAGCTAAATGTGTAACCATATCACCTAGGTCCCAAAGTCTGTGCACTTGTTGCTCAGAAATTAGATCTTGCATGTGAAGTATCCCACAATCAGTACACTTCCCATTATTCAATATTTTCAGCTGCTCATCCTTCTTAGATATCTGCTGCAACCGTAATAGAAATTTTGAATAATGAAGCATTTCTACCTAGCATGAAATCTGAATTATTTCCTTACTGACATGTAACTGCTTGCAGGGTGCATGTTTTCTTCTTTCCCCAAAAGAAAATTTGACCTAAACCAGAATACCAATTCACATCTACAGCACGAGCATTAGTATCTATTTGAAGTGAACCAAAGAGTAACCCCCCAGAGCACATTTTTCTTTAACAATCACCAGCTCTTCTCCTCTACAAATAATGGACCTTACAGTAGTAGTACACATACACTTGCAGTGATCACGTCTAGCAAAGAGCACATATTGCCAGCACCCCTTGTTATCTTCACTTGATCTGATTGCATTTTCAAATAGCTCAAGTAACCAATTCAGAGAGCCCCTCCCAAGTTTACCATCTGAACAAGAAAGCAAATAAATCACGCTAATCTGCTCATTGTGGAAGCACCACACCGTCCATGCTCTGATTCTAGTAGTCAGCAGTATATGCATAGAAATAGTAAGCCCTGACACTACGCATGTTTTTTCCATCTGCGACTTGGCATAATAACCACTAAATGATGGCCATGGGCAGGGTTGTACCTCGCCTTTGCTGCTCTCAAGCTCATTTTGCATTGTTGGTATACATCTACAAACTGGTGGTAGCCAAGAAGAGGTTCTTTGCAGTACTGTAGTTGGAGAAAAAGCAGAAGGACGGCCACATCATTGAGTGTAGCTCTGCTCGGCTTTGGATGTTGTTCTCTTTAATAGGAGGGGGCCATGGCATTGGTTGTAGCTTAGTGTTGCTTCCCAAAAACTCTTGCCAATAACTGAACATGATATGCAAGGTAACCCCTAGATTGACCAACAAAACAGAATGCAAGTCTTGTGGCACTGATTGCAATATGGTCCTATGCAACTCATTAGAATTGTTCTCATGGTAGAATATGCCCTTGATGGCAAAATCATTTGTGGACAAAAGACACAGGTTATCAGGCAGTACCTCAAACACTTGGCTTGCATCATGAACATTGATGTTGGGATATGACAGAAACTCATCAATTCTTGGAGCAGTGTTGGTGACGATGAGCATCGAGGTGGCTGTGCACGATGTTAGGGAGGTGACTGGAGTGACCGCAGGTGCTAGAACACGCACATCGTGGTTGTGACCAAGCATCGAGCACCTTGTGGGCATAACCAAGGAAAGCTTGGTGATGCCAATTGGAACTCCGAGGTCGACGTCCTGGGCTGAGATGGAGGTCGAGGAAGGCGTTGCTGATGCCAAGGATGTGATCGCCGGCACCTGAATGCAACCAGCTTGGTAGGGAACCAGCATCGAACACCTGGAGTGCGCCATCAAGGGGTGCTTGGTGGTGGTTATTTTGTCGGCAAGGAAGACGTCCTGGGGCAGGGTGAAAGTCGAGGAAGCAGAAAGCAGTGCCGATGCCGTAGTCGCCGACGCCGAATAGTGGGTAGTCTGGTAGAGACCCATTGTCGAACACCTTGCGAGCGTCGCTGGTGGAAGTTTCATGTCACGATGGGAACGCCAGCGGAGGCATCCTGTGGTGGAGAGGTGGTCAGTGAAGGGGACGAAGATGCCGGTGACTCAGCATGGCGGCACAACTGAGCATTCCTCTCCTCGATCTTCCGATTCATGTCATCCCACTTCTGATCCAGTTCCTCAAGCTTGGCCAATATCATAGCACACATCTCCTCCTCCATCATCTCCTTCCTTGTCATGTTCACTCGTATTCCAGTGCGGTGGCCAGTGGTGGTATTGGTGGTGGATCCCGGATCAAAACAGCTTTGAATACCAAATGTCACCAACCCACTCAATTGGTTCAGTAAATGGAAATACAGGAAGGCGAATTGAGGTTCTGGATGCTTCTAGAAGGTTCTAGATACAAGATATAGTAGCTGGAGGAAGGAAGAAGAGGATGGGATATGAACTCTAGCCAAAGCTAGCCTCGAGCAGATGCTCTCCTTGAGTGTGAACTCGCCACCGCCGGTTCAGGTTCTGGTCGTTCGACAACTCCATTAGTTCGACTTGCCCCTGTATTTGTATTGTGCTGCATCTCCCGTGGCTTCCTTCATGGTCCAAGACAAAGTCCATTGCTACAGCCCACTTGCTTGGCCGGCCCAGCCTATATCCATAGAGGTTCCTGACATGCATGTGTTGGAAATACGCTCGTTCATTTTGAGGCACGCTATTTGATCCTTGGATTCTAAAATTGATGATGTTAATGTATCTGAAGCAGTGTCACACCCGGTTTAAAAAAAAACCAAGTGCTCAGGATCAAGTTTCATACATAAAGTGACATCATCATCAGTGAATAATAGTAACAATATCACGTAAAGGAATATAAATAAAGACTTACGAATGTTTCAGAGATATACAACTTAATCTTAGAAATGAAGGCTCCAAACTTCACAGGCAATCGACTAGGAGCTGCGTGCGCCTAGAACTCAGCATCATCTTCAAAAAACTTCACACACCTTCCTCTTCTAAGCAGTAGTAAGTAAGGGTGAGTACACTTATAGTTGGTACTCAGCAAGGCCACAAGAAATACCAAGAATAACAATTTAAGTGCATCTTCAAGTTTATTAATCATGTGAGGGTCCAGGCCACTCTTGACCGTGAGCACGACTGATATATCAGTTTTAGACACGCTGCAGAGGTTGTACACTTTCACCACAAGTCGCATAAAAGTTCAAAAGAACTTTGGACCCAACCATGCTGTGCAAAAGTAGGCATTTGTCACACTACCGAGGTGTGATTGCATAGGGACGCTACGAGGCCTGTACGAACATTCCCTAATAAGTGGTAACCCACTAAGGTTTTGGTGTCTAGCGTGCATAAACCTCCCTAATGGGCATAGTGTCTTAGCAAAGCCGTCCCAAGATGACCGGGCTATACGAAGACTCAGTCCCCCTCTTGCCCTATCATTAAGATTACCCTAAACTAGAGTCTCTAATTAATTAGCCATGACCAGAGCCATATAGTTCCTGTGGTTGCACTGTTTTCCTGGGTGGTTCTCCATGTTCCAATTAATACATGGTAGTCTTGTAAATAAGCATAGATAGAAGGATGGTTAAGGACACTTGTCTTTCTCCAACGAAAAGTTACTCTTACTAAGATGGTCTGAATTTTTGCAAGGTGAGCAAGGATTTCCTTGCTTTTGAGAGAGAGCCAAATAGGATCACATTATTTGTTAATAATCATTCTATATTGATTTTCAATCTCTCAAAAAATGGATGCACTATTCAAACTACATTCTTATTAAATGAAACATAAAATTTGATCCATCTTGGTTTCTAGGGGCATACGAGTAGGAGAACGACCCCTTGGGAATGAAATGAGGGAATAGCATAAATTGGTTTCAAGTAACCATGCCTACACGAGAATCAAGGAAGACCGACTGCGTGGACATGGAGTATGTGACATTACACGACGCTGAAATATTGACGGTTGCCACATTAATTCTCGGATATAAATTAGAATTCATTACAATTTTTGGGAAAAATATGTATATGTTCGATCCTTTGTGGGAAAATGGTTTGAATTTTGACAAGGTGAGCAAGAATTTCCTTGGTTTTGAGAGAGAGCCAAATATGATTACATCATTTGTTAATATTCGTCCCATATTGATTTTCAACCTCTAAAATAACCGATGCACCATTCCAACTACAACCACATTAAATGAAACATAAAATACGATCCATCTTGGCCCCTCGAGCTATGCGAGGAGGAGAACAACATAGCAAAGATAAACGATTTAATTAATCTTAGGAAAAGCTCGAAACTCTTGGAAATAGCAAAATGAAATGATTCAATTCGATTGGAAAAGTGACAATACACCATCAACATAATGATCAGAAATAGCGATTCTTGGCGAGGTACAAACGTATGATCCGTTGTTGGAAAAGTACATAGGACAGACTAAACTTTTTGTCACATATTGATTTTCAATCACTCAAAAAATCGATGAGAAAAGATAGTCATTTGTTTCTAAATACACAAGACAAGATAGCCCATGTTGCTAGTACACAATACAAGTGAGTCCATTCATGAACATTTAATAGGAAATATTAACTTTTTTGCCACAATGAGGGACAGTGGGATAAGAATAAAAAAATCACATGATAAGACATGGCATGGCAGGCTATCTATGATGCAACATCATGATCAGGAAAAACCAAAGCACCAAGGAAGATGAACAGATTCTTACCAATGTCCCATCGTAGAGCAAACAGAGCAGGAAAATAGGGGATTGATCTTCAGACTATAAAATAGGGGATTTCTCTACTAGATTCACAGAGCAGGAAAACAGGTGATCAATCTTTCTATCCAAAAGGAAACAGTCCATTGATCTTTCCATCTAAAAGAACACCTATGTACGTGTAAAAGAAAATCCCTAATTGGAGTAATCTACGACGACACCTCCGAGGAGTTCCCCGATGACTCTAGGTCGGGACCGGCAATGGTGGGAGCCGCAGGACCGACAATGGCGGGAGTCATGGGACCAGCATTGAAGTTGAAGTCTACCCACCTCCTCTTCTTGGCCATCTCCGAGTCAACCTCCTGCTCCTCCCTTCTCTTCTTGGCCCTCTCCTCCCCCTTTCTCTTCTTGGCAGCCCACATCTTGGCCCTCTCCTCCGCCACAACCTCCGCCAACGCCGCTTCCGACACCTGCGCCGCAGGCACCTCCACCCGCTTCCTTTTCTTGGCCTACCATTCCGCCGCCGCCATCGCTTCCTCTTCCACCGCTTCCTCATCCTCCTCGTCTGGGTTCTCCTCAATGTAGGTCTCATTGTCGTCCTCTTCCTCCTTCTCGTACTCAGTCTCCTTGTCGTAGGAGTACCTGGGAGACTTAGGTACAATATAGGGCTCGGATAAGGGGTTGGAGTCATCATACGGTGGCCCACCATCCTCGACAAGGCTACCATCCTCGTCGGAGGAGTAGTTGGAAGGAAGAGAAGAAATAATCGGAGAATAAGCCATGGTAGTTTCTGGTGGAAGAGAGCGTGGAGGTAAGGCAATGGAGGGGTTGGTTAGCACAAGAGGAGGGTACCGGTATATTAATGGCGCTCAGTTGCCAAGGGAAAGCCAAAGGGTCGCTCTTTTGCAAGTAAATAATATTGAAATCTCAGTGAATTCCTGTAGAGAAATAAAGAACTAATTTGCAAGTACTAGAACATGGAGAGATAAATGATCGACATCATTGCAAAGATAAACGATCTACATAATCTCCCTAGGGTTGCCCAGGGACTCCTAGTAGCCCTCGAAGATGTTGAGCGACTGACGCGGTGGAATATGATGACCTCTTTCCGCCACTGCCAGGTGTGATTGTGAAGGCGGTCAACATCCTGGGAGGATGGAAGCACGACGAAGACAAGCTTGGAGGAGGTGTCGTGCGCCATCCTGAAGTTGTGATGACCCAGTGAGGTGCCGATGCAGACCGATGCGGTGAGCCAATGAGCTTGGTGGTGTTGCTCAGTGACATAAGTTGCCACCACCCGGTCAGCAACACCGTTCCAAACACCAAGGTGGAGCAGCACGGCTTGGGTGTCGGTGAGTTGCAGTGGCGGAGTCGGAGCATCCATGTTGATGATCCTGAAATGCACATAGAAATTAGTTTGATCAAAGAGGGGGTAAGGTAGAATGCACATACAAATCGATACAGAGACTAGGGAGAGAGCATTGTACTTGCGTTGAGAGGAGGAGATGCAGAAGGGTTTTCTTGCGTCGAGACAAGGAGATGTAGAAGGGTTTTCCTGTGCTTGAGGCTGGCTGAAGAAGAACTGGAGGGCTATCGCATTTATAACAAAACCACCACTACTTCGCCGGGCAAGTCTCCCAAAACAACCGTCACTGGAATGTGGGCTGTTGCAACATTGATTTTAGAGGAAAAATAAGAATTCGTTAAGAAACCGGATTTTCTACGAATATATTTTGTACGAGACCAGATTTTTTTGGTCATGTCTTACAGGAGTAGTAGAGACACTTGCGTTTCTTGCCGAGGTGGGGACGTATTTTACGGTTTAGGAAAAGTGAATAGGTCGGACTAACATTTTCGATCCTTGTTGGCAAAAAGATGCTTGGTTTGAATTTGGGCAAGGTGAGACAGGATTTCATAGCTTTTGAGAGAGAGCTAAATATGATCACTTTATTTGTTAATAATCGTCCCATATTGATTTTGAACTTGTCCAAAATCTGATTCACTATTCCAACTACAATCAGTGGTGAAGCTAGAGCAAATTGAAGGGGGTGTACTTGCCTTAGGAATTAAATGAGGGAATAGCATAAATTGGTTTCAAGTAACTATGCCTACACAAGAACCAAAGAAGACCGGCTGCGTGGACGTGGAGGATGTGACATTACATGGTGCTGGAATGTGGATGGTTGCCACGTTAATCCTCAGGTACAAATTAGAATTCGTTACAATTTTTGGAAAAAATATGTACACATGTATGATCCGTTATAGGTAAAGTGAATAGGATGGACCAAAATGTTCGATCCTTTGTGGGAAAAATGATTTGAATTTTGGCAAGGTGAGCAAGGATTTTCTTGGTTTTGAGAGAGAGCCAAATAGGATTACATTATTTGTTAATATTTGTCCCATATTGATTTTCAACATCTAAAAAAACTGATGCACTATTCCAACTACAATCACATTAAATGAAACATAAAATAGAGCAGGAAAACAGGGGATTTGTCTTCCATCCAAAGGAAACAATCTATTGATCTTACAAACAAAAGATAATAGCATAGCAAAGATGGATAGGGTTCCAACAAAATCTAAAGTTACTAATTAACAGCATATCAAAAATAAATGATGTAATTAATCTCCTTAGGGTCGCCTAGGCCCTCGTAGATGTGGGTCTGGAAGAGGTAGAAGCGGCTCACGCGGCAAAAGATGATGACCTCATTCCACCAATGTCAGGTGTGACCGTGAAGGCGGTCAACATCCTCGGAGGATGGAAGTACGACGAAGACAAAGGGGGAGGTGTCGTCATTTGCCATCGAGAAGTTGTGGTGGCCAAACAAAACGCCGATACAGACCGATGTGGTGTACCAATGATCGTACTAGTGTTGCTCTCTGACACAAGCTGCCACCACCCTATCGATCTCACCCTCCCAAAGACCAAGATGTTGCAGCACGGGCAAGGAGATGGTGGTGACAAGCAGCGGAGGTGCAGCAGCCATGTCCACAATCCTGAAATGCACATAAAAATAGTTTGATCAAAGAGGGGGCAAGGTCAAATGCACATACAAATCGATACAGAGACTAGGGAGAGAGCACTATATTTGAGCGTAGAGGAGATGCGGCAGGGTTTTCTTGCACTGAGAGGAGATGGCCAAGGGTTTTCTTGCACTTGAGGCTGGCTGAAGAAGAACAAGTGGTGGCGTGTCACATTTATAACAAAACCACCGCTCCTTCTCCGGCAAGCCTCCCAAAATAACCGGCTGCATGGACGTGGAACATGGACGATGTGACATTACATGTTGTTGGAACATGGACAGTTGCCACGTTAATAATCAGGTAAAAGAAAGAATTTGATTCTTGGTGATGTGGAGACGTGTGATCCGTTCTCGGAAAATTGAATAGGCTGGACTAACATTTGCGATCCTTTATTAGGAAAAAGGTGCTTAGTCTAAATTTTGGCAAGATGAGTAAGGATTTCCTTGCTTTTGAGAGAGTCAAATAGGATCACATTATTTGTTAATAATCATTGCATATTAATTTTCAACCTCTCCAAAATCCGATGCACTATTCCAACTACAATGGTGGCAAATTGTAGCATCTATAGGTTGCAACCGTTGTGGTACATGCTTTGCTAACAAAACATCCGATCCATATTTCAAAATACGATGTTACAAACATTAGAGGTGCACGACAGTTTTGTTTAGGACATATGGATGAATACATAAGTTATTACTCACAAATCATAAATGATTATGGAGGCGAAGATACTGCAGGAGGAATGTTGCGGCTGGCCATCTAGTACGGCTCGTCGATGATCATGCGCGGCGTCGGCCCGTCGAGCAGGAAAGGGTCCAGCTCCTCCCTCACTGGGTGAGAAAGTGCGCTTGGCCCACATTGCATTACTGGCCGACTGGCTGTGGTTTGCAGCGACGCGCGGCCGGGTGTGCTTCGCTCACATTCCACCCACTGGACGCCACCTTCCGGTGCCGACGGCGGCTGATTGGAGACGGTGGCTACAGTCTTCTATAGACGGCGTCAGGGCTTCCCCCACTGCTCCCCAGTGGCCCTGCGATGATCCCTGCTGGTGCTATAGAGCCTGTCTTGCACTGTGATGCCTCGGTGGCACCACAGTCACCGCATCTAGGCACTGTCGTGGTGCCCAGCGGTAGCGGTGTGACGCGGAGCATTAAGGACCTCCCTCGTGACCCTGCGGCTTGAACATGAGGGACATGAGGAATGGTGGCATCCATTGTTGGAGATGACGACGGAGAGAATGAACAGACACCGGGGCGACGTGACGGCTAATATGGAGTAGTGAGGTTGAGATGGCGTTTCTTGGCAAGGTGAGGACGTATTCTACATTAGTATTTGTTAATAATCATCCCATTTTAATTTTCAACCTCTCAAAAAACTGATGCACTATTCCAACTACATTCTTATTAAATGAAACATAAAATTTGATTCATCTTAGTTTCTCGAGGCATGCGAGTAGGAGAATGACCCATTGGAAAATAAATGAGGGAAGACCAAAAATTGGTTTCAAGTAACCATGCCTATACAAGAACCAAGGAAGACTGGCTGCATGGACGTGGAGGATGTGACATTACACAACGTTGGAACGTGAATGGTTGCCATGTTAATCCTTGGGTACAAATTAGAATTTGTTACAATTTTGGAAAAAATATGTACAGACGTATGATCTGTTATAGGAAAAGTGAATATGACGGACCAATATGTTCGATCCTTTATGAGAAAAATGGTTTGAATTTTGGCAAGGTGAGCAAGGATTTCCTTGGTTTCTTAGAGAGAGCCATATAGGATTACATTATTTGTTAATATTCATCCCATATTAATTTTCAACCTCTAAAAAAATCGATGCATCATTCCAACTACAACCACATTAAATGAAACATAAAATTCGATCCATCTTGGCCTCTCGAGCTATGTGAGTAGGAGAACCACCCATTGGGAAATAAATGAGGGAAAATTAGAAATTTGTTTCAAGTGCGAATAGCCATGTCTACATGGGAACCAAGGAAGAGAGAAAGGGTGAGTGAGAGGAAACAGAGCAAACAGAGTACGAAAATAGGGGATTGATCTTTCAACCAAAGGAAAGAGTCCATTGATATTACAAACAAAAGATAACAGTATAGCAAAGATGGATACGGTTCCAACGAAATCTAAAGTTACTAATTAACAGCATAGCAAAGATAACTACATTGATCTTCCAACAGTATGGCTCACTCACCCCAGGCACCCCTCGTATCGGTCCACGACGTGGTAGTGGCTCCAGTTCTTCTTGTTCTTGCCCCTCAGGGGCGCAGATGTTGCCATCTTCATGATGTGCTCCTTGACCTCAATTAGGATCTTCCACCAGTGCCTCCTGCTAGGGCAAACGGGGCACACGAAGGTGTTGTCACCATGGCGAAAGACGTGCAAAGCGTCGCCCCAGGGGAAGGGCATGGGGTAGCCGCGACGACGGTCGTCAGATGAGTCCGTCTTGGTTTGGGACTCGGAGTTAGAGTCAAATGCATCACCTGGAAGGGTCACCTTTAAGGTCAACTTCTGGGGCGGCGATGAGGGCGCGGGGGTGGACCAAGCCACCCCGACCACCGAAGGAGGCTAGGAACACGCTGGGGAGCCCCTAGTGGCGAGCGATAGTGGGTTGAGGTTGGCGGTGTCGGAGCGTGATCCCTACGATGAGCGTGATGACAAGTTGAGGTCCGCGTTGACATAGCTCGACGGTGGGTTGAGGTTTGCATCGATGTAGCGCTGTAGCACTGCCGAGAAGTTGGTGCGACCATCGACGCGGCGGGAGCATGACGAGAACCAGCCATGGGAGCGCGACAAGGAGGAGGAGGTACTAGAGGATTGCTCAATGCGTGTGGGGGAGCCAGTGTGGGTGAGGTGGCACAACAGGGAGCCGAAGGATGAGGGGGCCAAAGGGGAGACGAATCGCTTCATGGTGTCGGTCGGGCTGCAGGTGTGAGGCGCGTCTGTTAGGGACGAGATGGTAGTGGAACTAGCGATGACGCCGATGGTGGGGGGATGGCAATTAAATAAGAAGTTCCTCACCTTCCATGGGAAGCTGCGCCGGCTTCCCTTGGAAGCTAGGTAACCGGCGCCTCTCGAGGATGGCAACCAGCTCCTCGAAGAACGCACAGGAACAGGAATCGGCACGGCAACCGCTAGAGGCCGTGGCATCAAATAGTCAATCTGAATTGTCGATGTGCAGATGAACCGCCTCGGTGGCACGTTTTTCATTTCCATAAAGAACCATAAAATGTAGTTCCTACGCAAGCGTGCAGCTGGTCTGGTGGTATGGATTGCCCACCACAAACATGTGGTGTCGGGTTTGACTCCCAAGGAGTCACTTTTTTGTTCCCATATTTTTATAAATTTCTTACCAGGGTATTCCTTGAGTAAAAACACTAACAACTTCACAAACAACTTTTTTTTTCAAGTGCCTCGGGACCATCACAAATTGATAAATTTAGACAAAACCCAGAAGGTTGACCACAGATAGGAACATCACAAATACAGACAAAGGAAACTATGTTGATATTGTTCACTATAGCTAAGAACTTTACCATCTACTTAATTAGTTTTGCCATCAAGCATCAATCCCACGACAACAATAAATAAAGCAAGCAGCACGTGCGCGAGTTTGAGATTCTGCCTATAATTCCCAATGAACTTCAGCTCTGCAGTAGCCTTTTGAAGTTGTTGCCGGACCGTCTTGAGCTCATTCCTAATCTCTCTAAGCTCACTGTTAGCTTTTGCAAATTCTTTCTCCTACTTCTTTGCATCCTCCTTAGCTTGCACCTTTTTCTTCATGAGCTTCACCAGAACACCAAAGGTCCTATCAACCCATTCTGGATCAACCCAGGTCATGTAACCGCATTTCTTCATTTCATCCTACAAATTAAATGCCCCTTTACAAATTGCCATTGACAACAATAACATGAAACCACAGAACCAATATCTCTGTGAAGCAGGTAGCCATTACCTTTGGGCAGCAAGCAAACTGATGGCCAGGGTTGAGAAAGGTCCAAGAATACTTCACCATTGCTTTCAACCCGTGATCGCACTTGCTTTCAGGATGCCAAGGAGTAGTGTCGCAGGAAGATGTCTCCGAGCAGTAGCTGCCAATACAAGAAGACGATCGAAGATGTAACTTGAAATGAAAGTTTAGTTTTACACTTCATAAACTAAAGCTTATCAGCTTCTAACACCAATCGGATGCAAACCTAAGTGTAGAACGAAATCAGAATCTACTGCCTTCAACATAAATCCCTAATTACAGAAAATCCCCTTCCCTCTGATGAAAGGGGAAAGTAGCGGCACAAAAAAGGGGACTGACCTGACCGTAGCTCCTACTCCTCCCTTTACTGCTAGGATGTGCCATTCTTACCACTAGGCTCAAGTCTTTGCCATAGCCAACTGGAGCGTGCTGATGAGTCCCTTGTAGTGTACGCCGTTGCAAATATACCCGTTACTTTGGCCTGCAACTGGGAAGTGGACGACACTTATTAGAACTATAATATAAAGAAGCTGCCTTGTTCAAAAACCATAAACTGCATTATGTCTCAGTGGTACTGATGACTCATCAGAATCAAGAGGTCACAGATTCAACCCCCTGCTCTGGACACTCTTACCTTTTTATTTTCCTCCTTTTTTTATCACGAACTGACTTGTGGGATCCTGCTAGATTTTATGATGAATTGGAACACTTTATTTCTCAACTTATGCTTGCATGGGGGATCCCCCTCGGTTTATGATATTTTTGCACACCTTATTTTTCAACAAATGCTTACATGTGGGACCCTAGTTGGATTATGACGTTTTCGCGGACCTTATATTGTCACAAAACCACCATGTAACAACAAGTGATGATTTTTTTTGGCTACAATGGCAACTTTTATGACATTCCGTAACTTTGTCACTAAATTTGGTCGAATGTGAAACTATATGACATTTTCAACTAGAAACATCATAGATCTAAGATGAGAACAAATATGTCATAAAATTTTCATCATAGATGAACACATTTTTTCTAGTGGTCCTAGAGCACTTGGAGCTGGGTTTCAACTTGAGAGGTATGGTGGAATTTACTCTACATTCATTCATCAGTGATATTTAGGAGCCTATTCCCTAGGAAACAGATCTAGAGTTTCAGAATAAGATCATCCTATTTGGACCGAGCAAGTACATTGTTGTATAAGAGCATGCCATTTGTTGCCTGCCTAACCTTTTGGGATATCACATGTACTTCCTAGGAATGGAGGATCGATACCCACTGGTGTCATACTGGCTCTACCATCAGGGACTAAATAATGTGGCAAGCATCATTGATGATCGTGTGATCCGCATTTCATAGGTTCTTGCATTGGGGACTCGATTTGGTCGCGAGGAACATGTTGTTGCCTATATATGATTAGATTAGTGATCTTTTGTTTTGTAACACTCGTGCTGCCTGTTGTATTGTAAGACCATGTGTTTCAATATATTACCAATATCAATATTATTAGTGATCATCAATTATGCAGCATTGAACATAGGTAAATAAATATCAGAGTATTTGAAAGGTAAATATGTTTGAATCAAATCGAATAGCCATTAAACAAAAGCAGCACAATCAGATGGCATGTCATAGCCATTCATCATTGCAAAGTTCATAATCATCATTCATACTTATCGTAATTGCTAGATAGTACCTTCAGCTATCAAAATACAAGCACAATCCCACCTAGAAACAACAACAATTATCACAGCAACAACAACCCCAAGTACTACAACAAAAAGCACAATGCTAGTTTAACATTATTGCCTTTAATCATCCTCGATGGAATTTTTATCGCTGTCCTGCTGCAGCAATTTCTTGACCTTCATCACCACATTGGTGGCCTGCTCCAGGTATCACTTGACCTTCTGTAGCTCATCGACAATCTCTTTAAGCTCCAAGGTATCGCTTCACCTTCTTCAGCTCGCTGGCAATTTCATCGAGTTTCCTCTTAGCATTTCCATGTTCCTCTTCCTAGGACTAGGCATAATTAATCGAGAACTGAGGACTAAACCGAAGAAATCAAGAACCGAACTGAAAAAATTGAAACCGAAAAAATCGGTTCCAGTTTAGTCCTAGGTGCTGGATAACCAAATTAATTATGATTATTTTAGTTTTAGCACTAGGTTAATGGAATAAACTAATCTAACTGATATAATAGAGGCCCAATAAGGAACACTTCGCAGCCCAGCCCAATCCATTAGCCAAAGAAACCCTAAGTATATAATGAGAACAAGCACCAGTCACAACCAACCACCACCCCTCTGGAACTCCCCCACTTGGTTAGTCCCGATCCCTAGGCGGTAGCCGGTGGCCGCTTCCCTCCAATGCCCTCCGATGGCCCCTCCAGTCCTCTAGTACTGGCGCCTCCAGCGAGCCCTCCCCAACCGGCAAGGCGTCAACCCTTCCCGACTACTCCCCACCTCAGTCATAGGCAACCAAGCCGAGCTTCCATCCTCCTGCCCGTGACTTCATCCTTGCACCGCCTCGGACAACAGTAGTGGCCGGTGGCTCCCTTCGGCAACAGGCCTGGTCACTCATGTGGCTGCGACGCCTCGACACTATTTCTTGCAGCCTAGGCAATGTCGACCCCAACCAGGAAGGCAATGTGAGCTGTGCGGAGCTCCTCCAAACTTGCACAGTCACCAGCATCAATGGTGCCCATGTGTGTTGTGATTTTCTTTATTTGTGATGATTTGCACCAATTTGTGCTATGT
Source organism: Setaria italica (assembly GCF_000263155.2). NCBI lineage: Eukaryota > Viridiplantae > Streptophyta > Magnoliopsida > Poales > Poaceae > Setaria > Setaria italica. The sequence continues at coordinate 17,306,521 of NC_028451.1, forward strand.
TTTGTTAAATTTTGGTACATTTTGGTTTATTTGCACAGAGAGGATGAATCTGTCGAAGTGAATTTGTTAGTTTTTTGATGGAGTAGTTCGGTTGGTTCGGTTATGACTGAAATCGAACCGAACCAACTCGAGACTAATTTTCCTCAATTCTTATAATTTTCAGTAAACAAACGGTTCTTATATTTGACTAACCGAATTTTACTAAAACCAAGGAATCGATCGGTTCGGTTTGGTCTAACCGAATGCCCACCCCTACTTCTTGCCACATACTTGCATCCTTCTCTACATCAACTTCACCAGAATACCCTTAGTCCTAGCATACCATTCAGGATCAACCCACTTAAACACCCCGCATTTCTCCCCTTCCTCCTATAGACACCGATTACATTTACCTTTAGTCCTAACATCCCAAGATCTATGAGAATTGAACAAGTTGCCGTTTAACTTGAAGTAGCATGAACAGCCATCCCGTGCTCACACTCATCTTCAGGATCCACAACGGTATGTCACGGTCAGGCGACCCTGTTTTGCAGCTATCAATGACTCCAGAAGACCATGGAAGCTAGTAAAATACGAGAACCTATCAATTCATACTAACAATCCAAATTAAAACCTAACTACATCACGAAATTGAAATGTAGTTCCTTCAACCCAGATCCCCAGTAGCACAACCTGGGGACAAGAAGCTGCAACAATTGGAACTTGGAGCTCACCTGATCGGAGTTTGTCTGCTTTTCCATTTTGGTCCGATGCACCATTCCCACCACGGGCTGCCACACTACTGAGCCGTAGATATGGGTGTCGATTTTCGTGTAGAGCGGGGGCTTTTCCCGCGCTAAGCATGCCAATTTTCCCTAGAAGTGTGGACTTTTCCTGCGGCAAGTATCAAAATATATTGCAGCAACTCACCATATACTTACATATGGGCCCCAAATAGGCAGGTCTTATCTACTATCATACAATTTTTAAGGACACAAACCGACAAGCAGCTCCAGCATAGCGGTTGGATCAAGACTTTCCCAATCGATGGATAACATGTTTGACATGCGGGAAGAGCACCTTTTTCCTCTTATTTCCCTTCCCTATTTTTCTAGCTTATACTTACATGTGGGACCCTTATCAGTTTATGATGTTTCTATGGACCATAAATCATCACAAAACCACCGAGTGCTATTTTCTGTTTGGCTTTGTTGGCAACTTTTATGACATCTCGTAACTTTATCCCTAAATTTGCTTGGATGCAAAATTTTCTAATGTTCTTAGCAAAAAATGTCATAAATTTATGATTTTTTTTGAGATTTTCCATACATTTTTTTTTGTCATAGATCAGAAGATTTCTTGTAGCGTATGATTTGTGAACCATACATTTGTAGAATTAATTCTTTTAGAAATCTGGAAGGGTCACCCCTACTAGTTATTTATATAGAGAGAGGGAAAACATGTATGATGTGCATGAAGGGTGAATCAAGAAACAAGATAAGGAAACATAATATGAGTTCGTATACTCTTAATTTTCAAGATCTCAACTAAATAATAAAATCGCACAGTCAATCAAGTTGTCCAATAATTTACCAACCATTAATGCTATTTTTAGCATAAATTTAAACATTTATTGTATTCCATCAAAAAATTAAAATTATGTGAACTATTTGTTTAATTCTAAATGCATATTTTTAGTATAATGTGATAAGGTTATTTATACTTTTAGTTCTGAATTCAAACATTTATATATCGAAAAAGTATTATATTTTGATTGTTTAATGGTTGAGGAATTTTAGTAGGCTTAATTTTTATAATGAATTCACAAAAATATATGTTTTTTCTTTAAGTATCCTAGTGAAACAATGTTAAGGAATGTATAAAACATCCTGGATTGTACTGATGAGTGATGGGTTGATCATACAAGAGGAAGATGCGTAGAGTATACTGGAATTGCTTGTAGGGTAGTACTCGTGGTCTACATGTAATTACTCCACTATATTTGTAGTCATGATCTCACGGGATGTTTGCTTGTAGCCTTGGATCCTTCTCTTTTCCTCCTAAAAGGACAATTTCAGTTTCAAACTTCAGGATGTTTCCAATTGCTGTTATTAACCTTTTTCCCCCTTGGTATTACTCCAGCGTGATGTACTTTCTGAATCATAATATTCAATTGCCTCATCCTACCTAGCAGATCTATCCCCCCATAGAGATCGAAGAATGGATGGAGAAGATGAGGTAGTTTTAGTGGTATGTGGCGAGGAGTGTGATGCAGCACCAATGTTTGACATCAACACAGGAGAGGAGATTCTTCGCATGCATGACTGTCTTGCCCCTCCATCAGGTCTCGCTTGTGTTGCGGGATGTCTCCTTGCTACATCTCGACCAGACAAGGATCAACTAGTGTTCGGTGGTGCTATCTATTTTTGGGATCTTAATAAGGTACGTGCTGATTAGACCATACTTTCAATAAAAAAGGAGGACATGCAAATAGGTATATGCCACATGTATGACGGCATGTTGTCACTCCATGGCTATCATAATATGTTCTTATCTTGCTCTAATACGTCTATAGAGTAAAGGATTTGTTTAAGATTTAATGGTTTTCCAGCATCATATTGCGTTTCCCCTTTTTCTATGTTAGATCATAAGTTTTTAAGACAAATAAGTCTATGGATTCAGGACTGCATTAATTTTTAGTTTAATATTGCAGTATCTTATATAATTCAAGCTGCTTACAGTTGTATAATCTCCTAGGTTCTCTTACGATTTGCAATGTAATGGATCTGGTCCAGTACATCAGATCACTTAAAAAAATTCTAAATCTCTAGATTATGTTGAATTCAGAGGTAAAAATACTTTAGGTAAGAACTGATATAGCATATCCTCATCCTTTCCAAAAAGTCAAGAGTTATTTACATCACTATTTGCAAAGATTATTTCTGCCTAAACCAATAAGGGAAGATGATCCCATTAAACTGAACTACCTATGACAGTTTCACAATCTTACAGTTACTAACCAATGAATCCTTTTAAGGTCACCACATAAATCCTTATAAGACACACTAGAAAAAAAAATCCTAAAATCATCACAAAAGTTAGATATATTAGGTCATTAATTCAGTAGACTCTAAGCATCATTGAACACCTTTGCGAAAGTTAGATATATTATTCATTACAAAAATAGTCTAAAGGAATCACTTAATATATATCTAAATTACCCAACTTTGCCATTATGAAAAATTACCTCCTAATATTAATATATGCCATTATAAAAATAATATTAAATACCCCCTAAACCTGCATATGCATTACTACCTCTGCAATTATTAAAAATAACTTTGTGGGGGAAATACTATGTGCTGAAGTAAATAGTCGGTGTGGGATGCATATCTGTTTTTTTGAAGAAAACAAATGTGTGTGTGTGTGGTGGTGGGGGGGGGGCAGCGTTGGAATGCATATCTTTAGCGCACCATGACGTAAAAAAGTTTGTAAAATAAGATATTCCTATGTATATATAATTATACATTGATTTATTACGTTATGTTTCCATGGTTTTTTCTAGATCCAGGAAACCAATAAAAGTTGCATAGGAGAAGGGATTGGACCTATCACTTGCTCTAGAGATGGGATCTACTTAGTTGGAGGAGCTCATTCTGGCAATGCTTACATTTGGGAGGTATTTATCTCTGTAATTTTATTAACTTATACATGGAACAAAAATCATAACACTTAGCCCTTTTTTTAGATAATGAGTATATTTCCAGCTTTAGACATTTTCTTTTAGAGTGCATCACACCACGATTCCAGAATACTCAGCACTTCTAGATTACCTTTAACAAACTCACATTACTGCATACTCCTACATTGTTACAGTTAAATTATAATGCATCTGTTTCAAATCGTATATCATTTTGACTTTTATATACATTATGTCTAGATACATAGCAAATTCTACATATTTTGAAAAAAACCAAAACAACCTACAATTTGAAATGAAGGGAGTATTGTTTTTGCTAACGGCTGCCAAAGGCTGCGGTGGGACTAGCCGCCATAGCTGTGGTGTCGCTATCATAGCTGGCGCTGCCCTGGCAAAATATCTCGCTTTCATCGTCCCCATCTCCATTCCGACTCTCCCAAGGTAAGCGAGGTGGAGGTGGGTTTAACTGGGGCATTGCTAGCATGCGAGTAGTACATCAGCTCTCCAGATGCAATACTGTTTACATCATCAAACCTAACAAGATCATAATCAACCACCTATCTCTGATTTACCTTACCACTCATTGAACTAAACACGATCAATGTCTTGCATGCTAACTTACTCTGTTTTTCACAACTTAACCTTCAACGTCACAAAAATCCAGTATCATGATGTAAAAATTATTAACTATATTCATAAAAAATATCTTTTATAAAATATTGGCTTGTATTATTCTCATTGACCATACAAACATATGAAATACTAGTTGTCAAAATCAAAGGACCAAAGTGACTAACATGAGGCCGTGATCACTTTGAATTATTCACTTCAGGTTACCACTGGAGCGCTCCTAAAATGTTGGAGGGCACATAAGAGTTGCATAAGTTGCTTATCATTCTCGCAGGACAGTTCTCTTATCATCTCCGGCTCTGAAGAAGGCACAGTCCATGTATGGTGCATGATCAGGTTCGTCTGCTTCTGTTGAATGAATTAGGTATTTTAGTACCATATGAATGCTTCAATGTTCAATAATTTGATAATTCATTTGTCTCTTCAATGTGAGTTTACAGCTTATTTCAAGCTGAAGGACCCCAAGCTCGTGAAGCTGTAAATTACTGCCTCGATTTTAGTGATACAGTTGAGCATGAGGCCTCAATAACTGGCATTCTAACAATTCTAGGAGGTCCTTGTCCAATGCTGATAACTAGCTCGCTTGATAGCAGTTGCAAGGTTTGTGCGCCTCAAAATGCAAGATTTTGTGCCCTTTAACATAATTTCTGGTTTACTTACAGCATGATCCCTGTATCATATACCATACTACTTGTAGCCTCTATAACACATTAAACATTATATACGTTATAGAAATTGTTAGAGATCAGAACAATAGGGTGTTGCTTTCCGAGGGAGCCTCTGGTGCATGGCGGTGCTAACTACTAAGAGGTTGAGAGCATTGTGGCTTTGACATGTGTCTTCATCCCCAGTCGCTTCACTATTTATTTATGTGGTGCGACTCTAACCATAGACCGGAGTTGTTGTGTGTTTCTCTTTTTTTCTTGGGATTGTAAATTTATTGTTTTCTTCTACTTCAATACACACGGTTTTCCTATGTGATCAAAGCAAAATAGTAGTCCAGAAATTCAGCCATATGTTCTGACATAGTTAGAGAGAAGATGTCTGTTCTTCTTTTGAGAAATTTAGTTTCAACTACTTTGAAATTGAGTAGACTGAACACCCTTTTTAGCTATGGTTTTCATGCCATCTTGGACCTGATGTATTCCTTGAATATGATTTATTTTTTACTTGCCACGATATGATTTGAACAATACACTAGGCTGAATGTATAACACACCTTTCTAAACATCTTCCATCAGAATTGTGGACACTTACCTTGATGATTGTAGATCTCTGAACTTCTGTCTGGAAGACTACTTGGCATGCTGACACTCTTCAGTCCAATTACCACAACTGTTATTGATCCATCGGAGCAATTACTGATTTGTGGGTCTAGTGATGCTGCTATTTATGTCACTGGAATCAATGGTATTGGGATGCAGTACACAACGAAAATGCTGTCCCAGGATGACTGCCATGTGCTATATGGACACAAGTGAGTATTATTACAGTATATAACAAAATGTAGTATCTTGAATGACATTTTTTTCTGTCACATATACTATGTCAAGAAACATGAAAAGGGTGCAGAAGACCCATACAAAAGCAATGTTGTCAGTCAGATGATGTGTATGCTTCTAAAAATTCTGAAGTTAACATATAGTATCATAAAATGCTTTGCATTGATCAGTTAATACATATTGGCATGGTAGATTCCTAAACTTACAGATTCAGTATTTGTTTCATCATTTAAACAATCTGTTCAAACCATTATTGCCCGTTGAACTTCAGACGGAATGACAAGTTGTATTTTGTTATTCAACAGGGCCCCAATTAGTGCATTAGCATTTAGTTCTGATGGAGCATGGCTGGTTTCTGGATCAAAGGATTGCACTGTTGTAATTTGGGACACAACAACATGGAATGCAGTTAGGAAACTGGGAAACAAAATGGGTGAGTACTTGTACTTCGCAACAGGTTACAGCTCACGTTGTGTATGATTTTACTTCCACATAATTTTATTCTTCTGATTTTGTCAAAACAGGGCCAGTAACAAACTTGTTAGTGATACCAAAGCCAGAGAGCTCAAGGGTCCATAAAAGGAATTATCTTTCTCTGGAGATCCCTACGCTTGAGAAGAAAGTTAAACAAACCAATGAAATGCCAATAATTTTACAGCCCTCTAGTTTCCCAAAAGATGCTGATTCAGCCCATGCATGTTTTCATAGTTCTGACCTTCTGAGCAAGCAAATATCGGATTTGGAGGTAAAATAAAAGGCCTATATGTAGCAATAAAAATTATAGAGTTATTTGTCGAGAGCAGTGACAATATTGTTTCTTTGTACTGTTGAACTAGGGAAAGAGAACTCCTGAGGCAATTGAAATGGCTGTTGCGATGACAGTTCATGAGCAGACAAAAGACCAAAACTTAGCAAAGGAGTTAAGCTCTATGAACTCGGTACTGCAGTGCAAGGCACTAAAGGTGATGGAGGTAAGGGCATCCTCAGATTAACTCTGCGGGAGGCACCTGATTCTGCAAATGTTTGAGAATTGCGAGCAATGTGACAGTTTTAATTCAACATAATTTCTTTATAAAATGAATTATATATTGCGGTGTGTTTTTGTTTCCTATTTTACACGTGCTCTGCTGAGTGGGGTTCAAACACAGGTAGGAGTCTGTTCTTCTTATGAAATAGAAAATGAGAGTCCCACTAGCTAATGTGGGGACATAACAGGATGATAAACAATCATTTATTCCAGACAGAAACCCCATGTTCAGGAGCTAGTTAACAGCATGCACGCAGGACAAGGCTTAGCCGGTGCGTGAACCGTGCCAGCCAGTTCTCCGGGTAGGGGAGTGTTAGAGTCTGCTGGACCAGTCAGGGGCAAGGCTAGGCATTGATGGGTCCCTGAGCAAGTTTCCTTCAGCAGCTTGCAAAAAACACAAAACAAGGGAAAATGCGATCACCAATGACGGTTGATGGGGATGGAGCAAGGAGTGTGCAGTGGCGGAGAATAATGTATGCTGCTGACTGCTGTGCTCACCGCTCAGGGTTGCCACGAAGAATTCTTAGCCATGGAACCAACGGACCAGTGGAGCAGGCTACCGTTGGTGTAGCTATGGACTTTCAGACGCACTCGTTCTTCGGGGGTGTTTGGAACACCCCTGTTAAAGTTTAACACCTATCACATCGGATGTTTGGATGCTAATTAGGAGTACTAAATATAAGCTAATTATAAAACTAATTGCACAGATGGAGTATAATTCGCGAGACGAATCTATTAAGCCTAATTAGTCCATGATTTGACAATGTGGTGCTACAGTAACCATTTGCTAATGATGGATTAATTAGGCTTAATAGATTCATCTCGCGAATTAGCACAAGGTTCTGCAATTAGTTTTATAATTAGCTTATGTTTAGTCCTTCTAATTAGCATCCGAACATCCGATGTGACACTGTTAAAGTTTAGCACCTCGTATCCAAACAGCCTCTTCTTCTATGGACTTAAAAAGAGAGATTAAACTCCACAGCATGGCACAACCACTAGTAGAGAAATGACTTTCCATCCACCTCCTTTTGTCCCGGTTTAAAGTTGGCCCGGGACAAAAGGTTCACCAACCGGGACTAAAACTCGATCACTGGTGGGGGGCTCACCAACCGGGACCTTTTATCCCGGTTGCAAAGGCTAGTGGGAAAAAAAGACTCTGAGAGGCATTTTATCCCGGTTTGAAACACCAACCGGGATAAAATACCCCCTTTTATCCCGGTTGGGTAACACCAACGGGGATAAAAGGGTCCCCCAACGAGGTCATTGGAAGGTGGCTGGAAGGGGATTAAATCCTTGAACCCTTTTATCCCGGTTGGTGTTACCAACCGGGATAAAAGACCCCCTTTTATCCCGGTTGGTGTTTCCAACCGGGATAAAAGGGTCCCCACGAGTTAATACAAAAGGATAGTATCCCCTACATAGTCAGATGTGGTGTGTAGGTGGGATGGCAAGGAAGCTACGCGCGAGGCTGGAGGTTGTGGGTTCGAATCCCACGAACCGCGCACGCGCATATTTCGCGTGAAAAATCGTGTGGGGGGCCTCCTGGGAGCTCGGGAATTTTTTTTTTTTTGCAGCGCCGGCCGTGGGTAAAAGGGGGTCTTTTGTCCCGGTTGAGTGACCCGGGATAAAAGACCCCCCTTTTGTCCCGGTTGGTTTATCCCGGATGCATTTTCGAGATCTTTGCACCCTACCAACCAGGATAATAGGTGAGTTCTCCACCAGTGAACAATTACAAACGACTTGTCTTCCCCGCCCACCGTCATCTTTACCAAGGATTCTGTCGTCCATAAAAGAAACCCATGAAAACTCCTTCTCAACAAAGGGTGTATTCTCTATTGCATCTCAACCATGATTATGTGCCTGCCTGTACCAAACCCTTATCTTGCCCGTACCAAACTCTCACCTGAAGAATGGCTCATACAGGGCTGGGAGGAAATGGACAAATGAATGGAGGTGAATATTATTAGTAGGAAAGGTAGGAGGGGAGGGCCAAAAATTGCTATAACTAAATATTCTATTAGCAAAGGCACCAATAGGTTACAAATAAAGAATAGCTTAGCTATCATACCCACCTCGCAAGCAGCAAGCTGCGGTTAGTCTATTTCATATGGAGTGCGTCTTGCAATGCCCTTCGTACCATATTTCAAAAATAAAGATTACAATGTCAAGAAGATTGGAGCTTGAGCACATTATAGCCTCGTTGCAACCTTGATGAAGAACCTTGAAGATCCAGCCAAGTCACGAAGAGATAAACCTACTCAGTGAGGATCTGAAAAGTATTTGGAAGGTTGCAAGGCTCAACTACTAAGCGCTCGGAGGCTTGACTAGAAAGTAAAGTAAGAAGACATACACCTACTAGAATTTCCATGTATTCCTACTTGGACTTGTACCTTGTAACCCTACTAGGACCCTACATTGTAACCATCTAGTAATACTGCCTCCTAGGATATATAAAGGAGGATAGGAATCCCTAGATTGGCGACACCAAACTAGACCAAGAGAACCAATGAGAGACATCTCATACACCCAAGTGCAGGGTGCAATATACTCCACTCAAAGAGGACGTAGGTTATTATACTACTTTGGCATCCCAAACCTATATAATCTATTTCTTGTTTCCCCTACATTAACCATCAAGGTCCAGGTCCGATGATTGCACCTCCGAATAATCTACTTTCCCGAGTATAAAATACCGATAGCATCTAGAGGATCCAAAAGGACCAATAGACACCGAAGGCCAAGTCCGTGATGATTATGTCCCACAAACCTCTCTGCACTAGTAGAGAATTAGCTTTCGATGCGCCCCCTTTTGTTCCGGTTTAAAGTTGGCTCGGGATAAAAGGTTCACCAACCGGGACTAAAGCTCGGTCACTGGTGGGGAGCTCACCAACCGGGACCTTTTATCCCGGTTGCAAAGGCTAGTGGGAAAAAAAGATCCTGAGAGGCCTTTTATCCCAGTTTGAAACACCAACCGGGATAAAATACCCCCTTTTATCCCGGTTGGTAACACCAACCGGGATAAAAGGGTCCCCACGAGTAAATACAAAAGGATAGCATCCCCTATCTAGTCAGATGTGGTGTGTAGGTCGGATGGCAAGGAAGCTATGCGCGAGGCTGGAGGTTGTGGGTTCGAATCCCACGCAGCGCGCGTGCGCATACTTCGCGTGAAAAATCATGTGACTTGACTTGTGACTTGCTGTGACGTGCGCGTGTGGGGGGCCTCCTGGGAGCATGGGATTTCTTTTTTTTTTTTGCGGCGCCTGGCGTGGTGGCCCGTTTTATTCCCGATTGGTTTATCCCGTTTTTGGCTTATTCCAAAGGGAAATTCTCAGCCGCGATGCCTGGCGCGGCAACATGGCCTTGTCATGGCAGAGGCCTTAGTGTGACAAGGAGGTGTTGCCACACCATGCAATGCGGCAGATCGTTCCAACAGGAATTACTTGGCCACATTACCTGGCATGGGAGCATGGGCTTGTCGTGCCAACGCCCTTGGCACGGCAAGACCTTGTTGCCGCACCAGGTCGTGCCCTATGCATATTGTACTTTGGACTGATTTGCTGCACAAAAGACAAATTTGCGGATGCCTTCCTTGAAAGGTTCTTATTCAGGAGTTAGTGGAAAGTATGTTGAGCTTACATGGCCTTGGGTAGGCCATGCAATTTTCCTCTCAGCACCTTGGAGACGTAGATCTTGTAGGTTTCGGTGGACCGCCATTGTAAAATCATCGGATCCCCCTATGGCAGTGCGGTAGGTAGCCCAAGCATGCGCCTTGTGCTCGGGCCACGTGGAGGACTGTCGGAGTGAGCCTGATCATGTTCAGATATCTGGCCCACTCGCCACGCTGCAGCCATCCTCAAGGCTGGTGGAAGAGGTCTTTGATTTTAAATTCTTTAATTTACTGGTTATTATACGATTTACTAGCAGTGGCCATCGGTCATGTTCTTAAACCAGGAAATAAAACTCTCAGAAACAGATTTGCGCAAAACATCGTAGTAATGGCTGTAGCGGTACAAGTATGTAATACAAGTATAAGTCTCTTGTCTTGTAGTATTCAAATGAACAAGAGATTTTTTATCAGAGGATTCATATGACATCTTCATTTACTGGAACTGGGTGCTATTCCGAAACGACATCCTCGAATAGGACCTTGGAGATGTGACTATCAATTGTTTCAGTTGAGCAATAAGAAGCATAGTAGTAGCTCTTCGCCACATGGAGAAATGTCTGCCTGGTCACCCTGTCGATAGAGTCGCAGCTCTGAAGAACAGATTGAGCCAGCTCCTTCATCTCCAAATCCACTTGACTGACTGAATTCTCAGATTTCTTTAATCCTCCATTCTAGTTGACCATTTTTGTGGGTAAGTTGGTGGATAGCATACGGTTAAAACTGTTACAATTAATTTTGTGATGAGAATCCTCATACCTGAACAGGAACTCTAGAAGTCAGTTTGCTGCAGATGGAAGACGTGAGCCTCTCAAGTTGGGTATACTCCGAACGGTTCACATCATGCTCCTTCAAACTATACCTTCCGGAAGCAATCTCTACTGTACGAACTATCAACAATGCTGTATTCCCTCCACATGATTCAAATCCCTCCTTTGCGGTCCATGACCTAAGCCACTGCTTCCACTGCAATAATAAAAAAAAGAAATCAGCGTTCCATTTCCATTTCTAGATATAGGTTACCATCATCTGGTTGCAAAATAGTGCCAGTTACCAATAACTTTATCCTATCCTAGTCTACTATTTGAATGTGGGTATTTGTTTCATCTTACAGCTTCACGAAGACAGTGAGAAGCATTCTCAGACGAAGATTGGTCGATAAGTTCACCAATTGCACCCAGGAGGGCTTTCTTTGGATCCTCATTTACCCTGCATCCAACACATACGCTCTCAATGTTAACGAGTGTTTGGTCTCCGAATCATAGGAAATGTCATAATAAGAGGCATGCCGGCGCCCAACCTAGTTAGTGCATCACGGCCATGGTTCTCGAGCTCACTAATTGCGCCGTGAACCCTTGTGCTAACATCAGAAGCTTTGCCTCGCAAGTGCAAAGAAACAGCCTCGGCGATCACCGCCGTGCGCGCCCATGCGAGACGCTCCGCTGCTCGGTCGGGCTCGAAGATGCTGGCTGCGGCTTGGAAGTAGGCTCTCAACACGCACTTTGGCTCCACGCCGAACGCTGCAAGCTTGTTCCTGTCATACCACCTGCATAGTCGCAAAGAACAATAGTATAAGCACCACCAATTGGACTATCTTCGAAGCTTCTTTCAACTGAACTTCCAAAGACGTGCATGTCCAGGTAGGAACCGAAGCTCACTTTCTGAGGCCATTCCATTCGAGTCGGCAGAGTTTCTGGAAACTGCGAAAATCTTCCCTTGCGGTCTCGAGGAACAGTTCGTTACTGACTAGGGGCATCCTGCAAAATTTTCGAAGCTAACCGGTGAGCAGCCGTTCATGTTTGGGCATTAGTTAGGGGTGAGTTAACCGATCGATCACCTATAGAGGACCTTCCCGATCCACACATCGGCACTGCCACCGTACTGCTCCAGATACATCCTTGCTTCGATCCGGGGCAGGCTTGCTCTCCAGGGGAAGTCCAGTGCGTAGCCGACCTGCCAAAATCGACGCGAAAATGTATAGTGCGTGCATATTTATCAACAGAGAGGGGGACAAAGTGGCCATGTAGCACTTGGATTTTGGTACCTCGCCAGCTAAGTCCTTGGGGATGACCCATTTGTCGCCAAAATTGCCGGAGGCTCGCTTCTCTTCCAGGAACCCGCGGCAGTAGACGTCGGCCCGCTCAAGCTCGCTCTCGCCGGGGAAGGAGACCTGTGCGGCACGGTATGTGTTGTACATCGCCGTGATTGATTTGTTTGTCTGTCCGTGGTAGCAGACAAACTCTCCATCCTTCTCGAAATGCTTGAACATACCTGGCAGTGGCAGTGATCAAAATTGAATACATCAAGGTTTCGAATATTGGTGCCATGTGAATTATATTATACACGCGCGGCATGAAATAAAACAACGGATGGAATAGTTAGTAGTGTGGAGCTCCACATACAGGGAGACAAAAACAATCCCCGAATAACAGCCAAACTGATACCGACATTTTCTCTGCATGCGATTTTGGATCTGCCATACGAGAATGACTCATGGAGTAAATTTGTCCAAGAAAAGCTCTGGTACTTCTACTATTTTTACCAGATTTTACAAATATGTTTCAATACAAACTTAACTGGTGTTTAAAGATATATGTTTGGTACCATTTCACGTCACAACCAGATGTGATAGCAACATTTCCATGGTTCTTAGATTTTTTTTTTGTTGAATAGCCGATGACTATTTGTCTTCTTTTATGATTTTTCAAGTAGACAAGTTTTTTAGCCTAATTGAAAAAATTCATGAGTTATGTATTAAGTGATCCAGTGGATTTTAGGAAAACATTGGTTGCTTTCTCTATCGAGTCCAAATTAAACTAGAAAACCCTTACCTCTTTATTAGAAATTGTGAAGAATAACGATAACCCACATCTATTTGAAATGAACACTAGGAAAATCTTAGCGGGAATAGTAAGGTTACGAGTCGCACAATGCGTAAGGTTACGAGTCGCACAATGCAACACGATTCCCTTAAGCCTACAACACGATTCTTCTTGTAGCGGGAATAGTACGTATAGCATTTTTTCTAGAAGAACTAAAATACTAATGCCATGACATACACTATTCCCCAAACCGATTTTAGCAAAAAAAAAAGTAGCTGTTCCACCAATTTGCCAAAATATAAGACAACTCTGAACCTTCCTTTTCCCTTTATGTAAGATGCCATCTTATTATATTAGAAATTTCAAAGAAATTCTTCTCGATAAAACACCTGTAATCTGCCTAGGAACTGACATTTCCAAGGAAAAATTCACACTACTTACTTGGAGAGACATAGTAGCCATGCAACCGCAGTAGACGAAAACCCATGGCTGTGTCATCGATGTCATTAACCGGACAATCCCTTGTAGCAGCCAAGCCTTTTTGAGTCAAGTGCCTGTTAATATATATATATCGTGTAATTTGTTTATATACAACGGATTGAATATATTGGCAGGAGATTTTTGGTAAATTTAAGAGAAATAGGCTGAAATTCTATACTTCTTTTTTACATATTTATACCTGTAGACATAATCCAAGCACTCTTGGATTTCACTTGTGAAGTACCTCGAAATGCCTAGTCGCTCCAACCGATCAACCACCCATAAGCGCTCAAAGATATCGACAGGATATGTAAAGGGCACTAAAATGAAATGAAAATTCAAACATATTAGTATTTTTCAAAATAATTTGTTATGCAATGTATACCTTGGGTCTATATCAAACTAGGTTATATTTTTTTTAAGGATTCCACCAAAGTTGATAAAGGAAGATGGCACACTTAATCCGTAAACCTAACTTTTCATGCAAACTTTATCAAGATAAATCAGCAGAATGATTTTTCTACTAGCTTTGAGAAAGCCAATGGAGAAACGTCATGAGCACTATAAGCATTCTCAAAGTTTGAGGTTTGACCGATAGTATATATACTTAATTACAAATATAAGCCGACTTAGGTTTGTCCTAAGTCAAACTTTATTTCTTAACTTTGACCATGTATATCTGAAATTTATATAGATTGACATACAAAATTAACATTAATCGATTTATTAAAAAACATTATACATAGCTCATTTGATGTAAGATAATATACTTTTATACATATTGTTTAAAAGTTTGACTTAGAACGAACCTAAATTAACTTTTATTTGTTATAGGTAAGAATATAATAAAAATTCAATATGCTTAGGATAAAATTAAAATGCATTAAGGTGTTTTTTTTGAAAATGCACCCACCCTCGTAGTTAGAATCAGGAGGCTTAATCACTTGCAACAGACTAAATCAGATGCAATTAGAGCCGAACAAGTAGCGGTACGCGTTGCAACTAGATACAAGCCTGTTGCAACTAGACACAACCAATTGTCTGGGTGGGTGCATTTTTAATTTATACAGAGTGGTACCTTGTGCATTACTCACATATATAATATTTAAATAAAACATTAATTTTACCTCCCTCCTTGAAGTTATCGACAATTTCTTCAAGGAATTGAAGGCACTTCCTGTCCCCAGTTTGCATAAGAGCATAAGCTGTGGGGGCAGGTGATGACATAAAGGAGCCATCGGGACACTGGAGCGTTAAAAGCCTTTCCCAGTCTAGACCTGGCATTCCTTCTATGCTAAGAAGCAAAGTTGTTGGCCCGGCATGAAGTGCATCTATAGGAATCCTGCGGTGAAGATAACCAATGTATCATTCGACTAATTAAGTTGAAGGTCTCAAACCTATGCACCTTTTGAAATGTTGATTTCTCATAAATTATATTAAGAACACCAGGTCTAAGGGAGCGCGGATGCTTCCCATTCAGCATGACTGTACATTTCGGAATACTTTGATTCTACTACTTCAAAAGAACATGAAAAATTAGAGACACCAAATGATAAAAAATATAGAAATAAACTGAAAGCACGTGCGTCCAATCACCTCCACGGCCTCACCACATCCCTTCTCCTATCCACTCCATTTCAACACACCCACTTGCTTAACTTTCTACTACTTAGACAATGCAAAGAGTCCTACGTATCGAATTTCATCCTCTTCCACTCGCACCATCTTAAGAAATTTAAAAAACTCACATGAAAAAAAGAACCCGAGAGTGAAACCACCTTTTTTTGAACATCTCTTTGCTTCCAAATGCTGTTCTCCCCTAACGGCCTTGCCGCAATAGTCCTTTTTCTCCACTAACTTCAAAACACACACGCGCGCGCACCTGCCTGATCTCCACTATCGGACGAGGCTAGAGGAGTTCCTCCTCCCACCCCCGTGTGGAGAAAGGAACATCCCTGCTGCCCCAGTGTTTTTCCTCGGTGCACCTGGCGTGCGGAGCGTCCACCATGCCCGTGGTCATTGTTGTCATTCCATAGAGCATTACCCATTAGCACCCTCACATTCCCACAATGCCAACGGCTGCACCGTGCTCTCCTCTCTCCACCTCACCCGTGGACATCACCGTGTCTGCGAATGTTGTGGCTGCACCCCACGCATCTAACTATTTCAAGCAAAATCATATAAGATAAACCGTAAAATAGAAACGAGTAGATGATAGGTAGTATACTTGGATAGCTTTAGCTCTCTTCTGGAATATATTTCTTGGAGCGCGGGCTCATCATAGGGCAAGTCGAGGCCAAGATCCTTGGCCATCTCTAGTAGTGTTGGCAAGGTTATCTCAAAGCCAACTGGCATCCATTCCGCATCTTCCTCAGTTAATCTCCATAGATTTCCATGAATAAATGACAGACCTGCAATAGATCAAATCCATGCCTTCATTAACATGGCAGCTAATAGTAAAAATCTTATTCATCAGCGTAGTGCTGCTTTTGAGAGACCTGTTATCCATGCCAAACACTAGAATGTGATATGTACGAAGTACCTCTTTGGCACTGGTAATGGTGAATGTTCCACGATTTAAGGGCCACAATGCAGGCTAGGGTGTTGATAATCCTATCGTGAACCATGAAGAAAGTGTCGTCGCCCCATGAGCCATCCGGCAGCTGATTTTTGGTGATCCAGTCAATACTGGTGGGGAACTGCGGGCCGCCACCTCCATCGAGCCTCTTCACAAGAGCTACCCACGCCGTGTCGTAGGCCGAGACATTGATATTGCCATCACTTATGGACTTAAGCTTTGCTCTAATGGCATCAATTTTTTCTGACACATTTCTTGGTTCATCCTGAAGTATAGAAGAAATGTACGTACGTATGCACAAATTAATAATGAATTCACTTCATGAGTTTAATTCATTTACGCACCTTTAGACGTTCAGATGGTTCGCAAGTCGTCACTGCACCCGTGCCTTTCCCATTTGCTATTGCCAAAATGCGCTCTAGGAACAAGAACGAAGTAGCAAGACATCATAAAAGGTTCCCCTCATTATCAGCATATATGGTTTGCTAAACATCTATGTAACACCATAGAGCAAAACTGGATTAGGCTAATTCACATACGAGGTCGCATACTTGTACTCGCTTACACCACGTAAAAAAAGATTAATTTGAGTGGGTGGCATGGACTCTAGTGTGGCCTATGTTTGTGTAACTAATTGTTATGGTTGGGTTATGACAAAAATGACTATACACATAATCATACCGCACGCATGAGCCACCATAGGCCAAATTCAAATCGGACAGGATGTCATATCCTGTTCCTGTCTCCCACAAGAGGCCGGTGATGTTCGGATCGGCCAAATGAACAAATGACCAATGGCATCTATATCTTGGCCACAAAGCTCACAACTACTGCTACTACAAAAAAAGAAAGATTTTTAGGAGCTCCTTGATTATTTTAGGGCCCCGTATGAGAAGTCCCCCGCACCTACCAAAACTGTGGCGGCGGACGGTTGGCGGGGGAGCGGGCGCAGGTTGGAAGAGATATATGCAGAAATTAAAAAAATCTAATCCAATAGCTGAAGGAAAAGTGTTGTCAGTGACGAGGAGGCAAAGGATCCAGATTTTGAAGTGTCAAATTGTCAGCTGAATTGGGCCTTCTTGGCTCTATATAATGCGTTGCTATCACAAAGACAATGACAAAGCAAGCTGACATGGCATATATCAGGTATGGCGATGGCGACTGGTTAATGGAAATAAGTGACCTATTGAGATGAGCTTTATCAATATTTGATTAGCCCCACAATGCGGCAAGCAGGATTATTTTTTTGAAACAATCGTTAGCTTCTTTGACCTATTTCTGCGGAAAATCAGAAGACTATATTCCACACTAGACGTATAATCCCTATATATTTTGAAAAATAACTAGCGAGCTACTAAAATGCCTAGCAGTAGATTTTAGCAAAGCTTGAATAGAATAACTTTAATTCAAACGTTACAATATGAAAAGCATTTCATTTGTACTATCTTGATTACGAAGAAAGCTTCAGCAAATTATAAACATTTCTCGCATTTTTTTATCCATGCGCATGGGCATGCCCATGTTTTAATTTATAATATTTGCACGGGTTGGCGATGCATACAGTGCCAGCAAATATTCGTATGCACGGGAAATATCTTTTGGAGTTTAGTCATGCATCTTTGTCTCATTGAGGAAAGATCTCAATAGAGATAACTGAAGACTTTACAATTGATGCAATTACTGATAATTTCAATTGCTAGAATGCCTTAAATTGACACCAAATATTCGCATGGCGGCATGGAGCAACAGTTGCTCTCTTAACTTGGATTTTGAATTGGGTGCAGAAATTTAACGTAATATATAATATAGGCATGGTGATTATTCTGCTAAGAACATCACTATGTGAGAGTGAATAATTTGTTTGGTTCTATAGTTATTTAATTGTTTGCCAGCATCGGTAACATATATAGTAGCTGGACCCCGTATGTCATTGGTACACCAGTATACTCACTGTTACCATAGTAGCTGGACCCCGTATGTCATTGGTACACCAGTATACTCACTCCGTCCTAAATTAATATTCATTTTGACTTTTCTAAATACATGACTTTTAATATGCACCTATATATATACTATGTCTATATACATGGTAAAAGCTATGTATCTAGACAAACTAAAACGTATAGTATTTTGGGATGGAGGGAGTCACTAGTAGACAACTGACTTTCCATGCGTCCCTTTTTGTCCCGGTTCAAAGTAGGTCCGTGACAAAAAGTTCACCAACTGGGATTAAAACTTAGCCACTGGTGGGGGGGCTCACCAACCGGGACTAAAGGGCTCCTTTAATTCCGGTTGTAAAGGCCAGTGACCCTGACGGGCTTTTTCTCCCGATTAGAAACACCAACCAGGATTAAAAGGGTCCTTTAATTTCGATTGGTGTTCCAAACTGGGAGAAAAGCACCGTCACCTCGTTTCACGCCCCCCACTCCTCCATCTCCTTGATCTTTGTCTCAGAAAATAAATCAGCAGTACAACCTTGTCCTCTGCACATCATGCACAGGTACTCTCCTTCCTCCCTCCTTCTTCCTTATCCTCTCCTCCCTCCTTCTTCTTCCTTATCCTTTCTTCCTTTCCCACGCAGGCGGGTGGTGGGCATGCGACACCGAGGTGCGAGCTGGGGAGGCGGGTCGGGGCGGCGGCGGGCTTGCGGCGGTGCACCGGGGAGGTGGCGGCGGCAGGCCAGAGGCAGCGTACGGGGGAGGCGGTGGCGGAGGCCGAGGCGCGGCACCGACGCGCGGGGGAGGTGGCGGCGGAGGCCGACGCGGATCAAGCCGAGGCGCCGGTGTGAGAGGCGGCGGCAGGAGGCCGACGCGGATTGAGCCGAGGCGCTGCCTGTGTGCTTCGTGCTGGAGGGGCACAACGGAGTGGTACGAGCAGAGGGCGGCCGCGGGGGCTTGGCGTCGGCGGCAGGCGCAGCCGGTGAGCGGCTAGCCGACGACGCGCGGGAGCCGGAGGTGGAGGCCGAGCGCACGGCACGGAGGTGGGAGCCGAGCCGAGGCGGGCGGTCCGCCCACCTTTGTGCTTTTTTTTTATTGTTTTGGAAAACTCTTTCATCCTGGTGAAAATACCAACCAGGACAAAGGGAGCTTTAGTCTCGGGTGAGCGACCTGGAACTGAAGATCCTCTTTTGTCTCGATTGGTTTATCCGGGATGGATTGTGAGGAGATTTGCTCCATACCAAATGAGACTAAAGGTGGGTTTTTCACCGGTGAGTAGCAAATAGAGGGTCATAAAACTTTTGTAAAGACAAATAAGAAATTACCATGCATGACGAGAGAATTCTTACCACACGGCCGGTGCGGGGAGCGTTGGGGCAGGGCAGGTTGAACCCATGTCCTAGCAGTGCGTGCTCGGAGGAACGTCGTGACCGTGGGTGCAGCAGCTGCTGTTAAGGCCGACATTATTATCTCTCTCTGTATCTCCTCCTAAAGATGAGAGGCGCTGAGTAGAAGAGAATGACAATGAGATCACACACGTTGCACCTGTATATATATATACATATATATACGGACGTGAATTTACAGGTCTGAGGTGTGGTTGGTAGGGAAGAGTAAGCATCGCATATACGACACGCGACTGGTGGTCCAATCTTGTAGTCTGTGCACGTGGTGTTTTTGTGACAACCTTTAGTCCAGAGGCAGTAGTCTTAACGTACGGGTCCAATCCGATGGTCCATACACATGTTTGACGCTTGTGGATGATTCTATTCTGCCCGACTGGTATTCCCTCTCTATCCTTGTCAAGAAATATCATTCTTGGCCGACTCCAACCTCTGCAAATCCATTTCCACGAATTCCTTATTCTCAGCAGTTTTTAGTGTTCAAATTCTTGAGGTAGCCTATCGGCTGATCAAACACGAGCTAGTTCAGTTTCTCGTGCGGAGTCCTCCTGCAATGAAGGAGGATCGGAGTTACCACGACAACCATATCATTCGTGATCTACGGATACCCAAAATTAACTTTCCCCTCATTATATATTCCCGTGTCTCAGCATGTTAATCAAACAGACCGTGAGACTTTCCCCTCATTATATATTCCCGAAAGTCGTCTGTGTACCGATCATCACGGGTGCTTAGAGCGCAACTGCAGACTAGCAAAATATTAGCTCTCTGTGTTAATTGAAACATTGATCAGGCTATCCGACGATTTCCAAGAAAAAATATGTTGGATTTGCATTGGGTTGGATACGACCTGGCTCAGCTCGGCTTGGCTCACTCCAACTTGTGTAAGAGTCCGCTTAGAATCCTATTCAAATCCTTACTCAAAAGTATGGTTCGAGAGTGGAAAAAACGCACTCCAATAGCACCCTACTTGAATCCTACTCTAGAGAGACCACTACTTTCTCCCCTCCAGCTCCTTCTCCCACGGGGCATTCACGTTCACATGGAAGCCACCCTAATCACTTCTCCCTGCCAAATCCAGCCACACTACCCAAGCCGTGCTAGTCCGCCGGCAATCGTCCCCACATCTCCTGCCCTGACCACGAGCTACTTGTTGCCGCATCGGACTATGGGTGGGGCTGAGATCTTCCGCCGGGCCTAAAGGCCCCGAACTCCTGCAATGATGGGAAAGAGAGAAGAAGGTGGAGACCGGAGATGAGAGGAGGGGACAAACAAAGGAAATAGCACACGCTGAAGGATGGGTACCACTAGTTATATGGAAGAGAGGCTTATAAGTAGGGATCCTTGTTGGAGTTAGACGATAAACAATATTGCAGAAAAGTAAGGAGAGTTCTTACTCACGAAGTATGAATATTTGAGTAGTTATTGCTGTAGTTGCTTTAAACGAGCTAGAAAGGCTGCATGGCTCGGCTTGGTAGCTAGAAAGGGTCATCTAGAAGAGATGACCCAATTAGTCCTCGGTTGTTGTTACAAACTAGGATTAAAAGGTCCCCACGGGTGACTTTAAAAGGAAAACATCCCCTACTCAACCACATATACTGTGTAGGTGAGATGATAAAGAAGCTAAGTGCGAGGTAAGAGGTCACAGGTTCAAATCCCACGCACCACACACACGCATATTTCGCTTGAAAATTTGCGTGACTTGTGACATTAATTGGTTTAACCTGGTTGAGAAAACTGGGGTCCCAACCGGGATTAAAGACCATTTTCTAATAGTGATAATAAAAACCGGCTGAAATCAAAAGGAAAGCAAGACTAGCCAAAGCAATACTATTGGATCATGCAAAACCACCGCAGCTTATACGCCTTGAATCGAACAAAAAAAAAGGGACCAGCCAATGTGGATGAAAGAGAAATCTAAAGAACTAAACAGTTTTTGTATTTTTTATATACTCGTACAAACTTTGTCTAAACATGGAGTACGGAGTTGTTGGCCATCGCCCGCCGCCCCTTAATTTGACCGCGGCCACCGACCAGACTTGCCCGGCGCCCTCCGCGTTGACGAGGGCAGCAGGTGTCGAGGGAGGGAGTACGCTGGGGATGGAGGCAGCGAGGAAGCACGTGAGAGCCGAGCGGAGACCAAAGGCAGACGGGTTTGGCGGCTTGGACCTGCCGCTCTCGTGGTGAGCCGCGGGGATGGAGGGAAGCGAGAGAGGCAAGACATGAGCAGCCGAGCGTGAGCGGCAGGTTACGAGATGGATAAGGTTCGGGGTGGAGCGCTGTTTTTTTTTTTTTGATAAAGGGGGTGGAGCGCTATTGGTTGATACCAGCAGCTCGCGAGGTGGCTCGAACTCGTTCATTATCCTAACGAGCACAAATGCCAGGTCACTAGCTGGCTTATGTAATGAGCCGAGCCGAGCCGAGCCGAACTAGCATCGATCGCCTGACGAGCCATGAGTTTTTCATCAAATCCGATTATTAATGTTCCAGTCTGACGAAAAAATATTTCAGCATAAGAAAAAATATATTCCATCACAAGGATGTCTGATGCTAAGGTACTGCTACGTGGGGGGAACTTATTCATCCAATCCCACATCCTCCCCACTGGCATTTTTTTTAATTTTAACCTTTTTATAATATTTTTAAAAAAAATCCGTCCCGAACTAAATTTGCACGGTGACCCTTTTGTCCTGCCACGCCACATGCATTGGTGCGGCAGAGGTTGCTTGCGTGGCACAGCGCGGGAGGGCGGCTAGCGTGGCGCTGACGTGGGCAAGCGGTTGCCGCGCCAGCCCGCGCCCAACGCCTGGGTATCAACCACGCGCCGGCTCCCTCTACCCTCCCTCATCCCTTCCTTCCTCCAGAAACACCCGAGCCCGACCCTAAGTACGCGCCGCCAGCTGCCGCCACCTCTAAATCCCCCCAGATCCATCAATTTCGGTTGGGGAAAGTAGTGGGAATCGATCACCGCTTCGTTTGGAAGGTATCCCCTAACTTTTTCCCTTGTTTTACCGTTCCATTTGGTAGATCGAAGGATGTTTAGGTGACCTAGGGTTAGGTTATTGATTTCAAATTTTGATGAAATGCAATATTGTTATGTGTTAGATGATGCTTAGTTCATGTGCACTAGACTCTCTGCCCGCGATATTGACGTGTAGAACTTGTTGCATGTTTCAATTTAGTTAGATATTCATGCAAGTGTGTAGTGTACATGGCATTGGTAGGTTCTTTTTTTGCAATATGTCCAATTGATATGTCCAATATGTTTATTTTGTAATATGCTTGCTATTGTTTTTATGGTAAAGTGTTTGCATTTTGTAGATGGATTGTCTAGTTTGTATGTTTGATGGTGGGATTATGAAAGAGAATGGGGAGTTTGAGAATATGAATGAGGCAGTGGAATTGTTCGATGCTCCTCCAACTTTTAAAGATTTAGTTGACTGTGCAATGAGAAAGTATGGATATAGAGTGGATGAGATGACATTTAGAGGCCGTTTTGATTGTGGGAAAGCTAGAGCTCATTATGTTCTTATGAACTTGGCATCCGATTCAAATTGGAAGCAAGATAAGGATGTAGTTCAGCAATCAAATGTTGCATGTTTGGAGGTAGTAGTTGAAATTTTTCGTATGCATGGCCCAAATGTTGCCGTTGTTGGAGGTATGCCCTAGAGGCAATCATAGAGATGATGATACTCCATTTGTATCCATGATTTGTATGTTGTGTTCATTGAATATCCATTGAAGGCTACTTGAATTGATTTGCAATTATGTGAATTGTATGTGAAACTCTTTACTTGTATGGTTATTCTAAAGTTGTCCCTAGTCGGAGTTCATGTGAGGACACACATGAATATTAGACTAGCACATGTATTAGTTGATGACTATGTTTCACAAGTCATGGACATGGAGATGTTGAACTAATAATGTGGACACATGTGGAGACATGTGCTAGGACTGACCCAACACGAGAAGTAGTTCTCTCTTTAAACAACATATACACTTTGTCCTTAGACCTGAGATTGTCGCATGTATTCTAGATGTGGATCGACCTACTTAGGGGCTATCAAACGCTACGCCGTAACAGGGTAGTTATAAAGGTAGCTTTCGGGTTTGTCAAGAAGCATGCTATGAGACATGGTCAATCAAGATGAGATTTGCCCCTCTCTGATTGAGAGTGATATCTCTGGGCCCCTCGAGTGATCGGATCCGAAAATGCATGGCCATGCTACGTACGGTTAAGAGTTAACCTACAAAGGGATTCAAAATCACAAGATCGAGAAAGAGCGGTCGGCTTGAAGCTAGACCAAATATCGTGAGGCAAAGGGAATAGCATGTATATTATGTTGTGATGGTTCGTCTGATATGATCTTCGTGTGCGTATAGGAGTTGGCACGTCTTGCTAGAGGCCGCTCCCGACTATTGGGCCGAGTAGGAGTACTCGGGCCATGTCTATACGTATCCGAACCCATAGGGTCACACACTTAAGGGGCTGGAAGCCCAATTCGGATCAGATCCGAGTTGGATTAGGTTTAGAAGTACTAATGGGCCTCGGATCCAGAGGCCCGTCAGGAACCTCTATAAATAGAGGGGTGGGGGCACCCTAGGGTTTACACCTTTTGGCGAAACACACCTGCCGCGCCTCCCACGCCCTCGCTGTTGCAACTCGCGGATCTAGCAGTCCGGCTTGCGACACTTCCTCCCTGCACGTGTGGATACCTTGGAGGTGTTGCGCCTGCAACACTTGGACGAGCCGCCGACGAGCCGCCAACGAGCCACGACGAGCCAACGACGAGCCGCGGCACCGGAGGCAATCTTGCTGCACGTGGACGAGCTGCTGAGGAGCTGCTGGATGTTGACGTGATCGACTACGTACGACTACGTTGATCGACTACGTACGACTACGTGATCGTCTTCACTGCATCGACGCATATCTACATCTTCCGCACCAGTAGTGCGTCGAGTGGTAATCCCGTGATCCTTATACGGCAGTTCTTCCTGGTTTTACGTGGTAGAAATTTTGATTTGCGCTAGTGTAGCCTACCTCGTATCTCAACAGCCGTGAGAGATGAAGTGCCGGTATTGAATTGTAATGGTATCCAAGAGTCAGAAACTTTGCAGCACGGTTTAGGTGAAACACAATCTGATTTTGCCTTGGCCATTGTGAATGATGATTTTTCCAATGATACTTTTAAGCGGGATGAAACAAATATAGATGATGATGATATATCTATGGGTTTTGAAGATGGTGAATTTGAGGATGATGGGGTAGAAGATGTCGAGG
Source organism: Setaria italica (assembly GCF_000263155.2). Lineage (NCBI taxonomy): Eukaryota > Viridiplantae > Streptophyta > Magnoliopsida > Poales > Poaceae > Setaria > Setaria italica. Next base: position 17,331,527 of record NC_028451.1, read on the forward strand.
AAGAGGAGGAGTCAAAATCTCAGAGTGATGGGCCTGAAAATGAGGACAAGGAGTCACAATCTGAGGAGGATGGGCCGCAGGTCAACACTGCAACTGTGCATGATGTAGAAGCCATTGGTCGTGTGGATGAATGTTTTTTTACACCCATAATGAGTTGCGGTTATTGAAACAATGTGATGTCGAACTGCCATCCGTTCCCAATGATAAGGACATAAGCATGGTCCACAAAGCCATATGTGAATCTAGTATGGTTAATTTTGAAGGGATACCCTTTAGTGAGAGTCCAGTGATTAAGAAGGGAATGAAGTTGAAAAGTCTTGAGGAGCTCAAGTTTTTCTTGGCTGACTACGCAGTGAGGTTACATAGGCCTTTCAGCGTACTTCACTCTGACAAGAATCTAAGGTACGATGTCACGTGCAAGCAAGGATGCCTTTGGCGTGTATGGTCTCGGCTAATTAGAAGTACCAGGCAATGGAGGATTTCAAATGTTGTGCAACCGCATACTTGTTGTTCTTCACTGCCGAAGCGAGTGCATGCCCAGTGTACAGCAAAGTACCTTGGGCGGCGTATCCTCGGCATTGTTCGTAAAGACAGCGAGATATCAGTGCCATCCCTCGTGGAGTCCATATTCGCCTTTAGTGGATACCGTGTCAAGAATTCAAAGGCATGGTGAGCGAAGCAACACGCCGTTGCCCTACTATGGGGGGACTGAAAGGAGTCCTATGGCATGGTTCCTAGCGTACTCACAGCTATAGCCTACTACAATCCTGGGGTTAAATGGTTCACTGACTCATGCAGCATGATGCAGCCTGACAATGGTGTTTTGAAGCACGTGCTCCAAAGGGTATTTTGGTGCTTCCCTCAATGCAGTGTGTCATTTCAACATTGTCGTCCTGTGATATTTGTGGACGGTACATTCTTGACCGGGAAGTATAAGGGTACACTATTGATGGCAATTGTAGTAGATCTAGAACATCAGCTTGTGCCTCTAGCTTTTGACTTGTTCGAGAGTGAGAACAATGACATTTGGTCATGGTTCATGAAACTCGTTCGACAACACGTACTTGAACCATCACAACAAATATGTTTGATCTCGGATAGGCACCATAGGCTCCTAAATTGTGCGAACGACCACATGGATGGGTTTCCACCACTCGTGCATAGGTGGTGCACGAGATACTTTGCCGCCAACATGAGGCGTCGATAAAGGAACAAGGACGTGATTGGAAAGTTGAAGACTTTATGCATGGTACATACGGAGACAGAATTTAATGAGATGTTAGATGATCTAGTGAAGGACTTGAACGATGACGCAAAAGAATGGTTGAATGATGAAATGGAGGATAAGGACAAATGGGCGCAGGCTTTCGTTGAGGGAGGGGTGCGTTGGGGTATTATGACCACGAACTACTCGGAATCCCTAAACGCTATTTTCAATGGCATCCGAAGTAGGCCCGTTTCCAGAATTATTGAATAGTCCTTCAAAAAATGCAACGCCTACTTTGTGGACAGATGGCAAAAGTCACGTGAACTATTGAATGAAGGTCATAGGACTACAAAGGTTGCAGATGAACATATATCAGAGGCTGAGCTTAGGTTCATTAACCAATTACCAAAACCATACGGTTCAGAAAGAATAGTATATTCTATAAGAGGTTCCGGTACTACTAACATTGGGGGTGAGAGCCATGAAGGCCGACACTATAGAGTGGATCTCAACAAAGTTTCGTGCACCTGCAATGTTCCTCAATTGTTGCACCTTGCATGTTCACACTTCATTACAGCTTGCAAGGCAAGAGGTCTTAATTATGAAAGCCCCTTGTACATGTCACCCTTGTACTCTAGGGAGCACACCATTAGAATTTAGTAATCAAGCTTTGAACCTTACCTTGATCCGTCACAGTGGCAGCTATATGAAGGGCTAGAGTATGTCCCAAACCCCAATTTGAACAAAAACAAAATAGGTAGGATGCAGAAGAAGTGTTTGAGAGGCGACATGGATGAGTCGCAAGGGAGGCTTTTAGCAGATTATGGCACTGACGATTTTGATGTGGACAGGTCGGAAAATTGTTGCTGTAAGTGCCACAAGTTCATTAAAAATTGCACATGCCGCAAGAAGAAATCTAAATGCAAGAAATCTAGAGCGAAAAATAGAAGCCAGCCTTCTTCCAACATGAGAGTAGTCCAGGAGGTCGTATTTTTGCATGGTTATCATTATAGTATTTATTGATAGTAAATTTTTATTGTTACTCTACTTACCGTGTAATGAACCTTTTTATGTTTATTCTTTTTTAGGATGGCGGCCCTAGTGTACCCGCTCCTTGAGACCGCGTACGACGTGCAACACCGCGGCCACCTCCTCGCCGACGTCCACGAGGTACTACATATTATATGAATGCGATTTTATGCGATTTTTATGTATATTCACCCTCAATTAAAATTAATTGTCAACTAAAGATATTAAAATTTTGGGCGATTCATAGAGTCTTGGATACTGACTTGTCTCAATACTAGAAATTTTGCACAATATGATGCATTTAATTTCATTAATTTTTTCCATAAAGTGTTAAGATGGGTGGCATTGTCCAAAATAGAAAAGACAGCTTGTAACAATATAGTTATCTCGAACCCATCCATTAGTAAAGGCAGCTTGTAATAAAATAATAGTAAAATGAACAGGCATAGTAATAATTTGTCCGTAGAGAGGAAGGATGAAGTTTTATGCCATTGGTAACATGTCTGAAACGGTGCATATGTCTCACACAGCATCTGAATTAAATGTTCTTTTCTACAGTCTTCTTATTTTTTACAATACACAGGAGTTTTTTACAATACACAGGAGAGCTGTTGTGTATTTGTAGTTCTTTTCTAGTTTAATTTTGACCAGCACCATGTTGAACCTACCTTGCATAATCTGTCTTTGGTTGGAAAATGCTTCAGCGAACCAGTTGTAATTGAGTTTATTTCAATGACAAAACTAATCACATTTGAATATGAATGTGGAACACACAAGTCATCTGCTACAAAACCAATCACTGTATTGCTTACTTCACTGTAAATTAGATTTATGATATCTAAGAGGTCATTATGTCTTTGTCTGTAGGTGCCTATGAAATGCCTAATATAGCACCCTTTCTTTTTTTGAAGAGTTGGATATTAGCTACAGTTCTGGCTTCCTGGTGTTGTTATTTCAAAGGTAAATGCCTATAATAAACCTAGTACTTTGTAATAGCGTTGTTAATAATTTTAGAGCCTTTATTTCTTGAAATATTCATTGTTGGATGATTACATACCATTTCATATGATACCATTTGTAGTTGAATGATTATATATCATTTCATATGATACCATCAGTTTCCATTTATTTGCAAACAACCTTTTTGCATCCATTTCCATTTCCTTGTATGGTAAGAAATAATCTTATTCCCTGTTTTGTAGGAATTGAAGCCATTATAGGCGCGAGTGCACTCCCCACTTAGGTGGGATGAGCGCTACGCTCCGTACCTGCAAAGAGCTGGATTTTTGGACATTGTTGTTCAGGTTATTGCGGGCCTCCCTCCGATGGATGGACCCTTGTTGACCGCCATGGTTGACCACTGGCGTCTGGAGACTCACAGCTTCCACCTACCGTGCGGCGAGATGATCGTCACCATGCAGGACGTCACCATGATCCTCGGTCTTCCACTGGAGGGACTTCCAGTGATGGGGATCATTCAGAGTAAGAACTGGCGTGACATGGTAGAGGTGCACATTGGAATTAGGCCTCCTGAGCCCGAGGAGGGAGACAACTCGAAGAAGACCTCCGGTGTGAGCTCCGCATGGTTGAGAAAGGAGTTCAGTGTGTTCCCACTGGGAGCAGATGATGAGCTTGTGGAGAGCCATGCTCGTGTTTGGCTGTGGCACTTTGCTAGCACCTTCCTCCTACCTGATGCAGCTGGGAACATCGTGTCATGGATGGTTCTTCCAATTTTGGGTCAGGATTGGGACAACATCCATTTATACAGTTGGGGATCAGCGGTGCTCACTTGGCTGTATAGGCAGCTGTGTGATGCTTGCAGACGCACTACAAGGGATTCAAATTTTAGAGGGTGTGCATTTTTGCTACAGATCTGGGTTTGGGAATGTTGGTGGGTCGACCTTGCCATCTTTGTGTCGAGGTAAAACACTACGACGACTTCCCGTTTCCGCGTTGCAATCCTCACATCTTCTGTACCTTGCTAACAATTGGATTCCTTTGAATTTTCAGCCTTGGTAGCGACAGGATTGTTTTCCCACATTCGCACATGTGTGGAAGCATGCGCAGCCTGTACGTGGCCCTTCAGAAAGGCGTTACAAGTTCTACACAAACGAGATTGATTTGTGTCACGCAGAAGCAGGTAATTTGGTCACCATAGTCTTTTTAAGCTCTATTACATACAATCACCTATGAAGTAACTATTGTTTTTTTACTAAATTTTGAAGGTCGAATGGGAACCGTACACCCGTCAGCAGTTGAGCGAGATCATATTTTCACCTATGTGCTATAGAGACAGGAAGTTGTGGTGGTCCACGACTCCACTGATCTTGTACTATGTCGTTGACATGCACTGGCCACATAGGGTGATGCAGCAGTTTGGTAGGATGCAACAGTGCCCTCCTATCGAGTACTCGACTTCACAGGCATTGCACAGGAATGCAGGAATCATTACCCACTTCGCTTATTCGATACACCTATGAAACATGCTAGGCTAATAACTTGCAAAAGTTGTAACGCAGGATCAACCGCAAGAAGAGGTACAAGGAGAATGATTGGAGGGTGAAGCATGTTGAGTACCTGCATCGGTGGGATAACAGGCCAAGATGTGATCCTAATAAAGGGTCGTATTGGCATGCAGGACCACATAGGGACTACCTAGAATGGTACTATGCTGCCACCAGGACTAGGATCAAGCCATCTTGGACCACGGAGCCCATTGAGAATCCATCGTCCGACTCCTCCGATGACATAGTTGACGAGTATGACACAATGACATGCTTAGGAACACAGCTTGAGCATGCACCTCTCCATGACTACATGGTAAGATTCCATTCTACCTATTTCCCTTGTCAAGGTATGTAATCGCAATACCATAACATTGATAAATCATGAAATCAAAACTATGCATACAGGGACAGTAGCTTGCAAGGCTTGTCAATGAATTGGGCGTGGTCATGGAGCATGCAGTCGGATCTGGTGATGGTGTGCTTCGTCAGTTTGCAGAGGTACAAGCACAGCCTAGTTTGCATTGATCCCCGTACTATCTATGTAACCCTCTCAATATCATAATGGTGGCTCTATGCTGCTTACATGTTGCAAAGGGTTCGAAGAAGCTGTAGGCGAATGGCCATGAAGATGAATTGCATGTCAGCCCGAGATGTGCACCATGGCAGCAATAGCCAGGGCACTTGTTCAGGATCACGGCATACTCCTATCCACCACAGTAGTGGTGGAATATCTAGGACTCCCTTGATGACCCCCCACAAGGACTGCATCAGCATCCACTACTCTAGGTCCTAGCAGGAGATCACAAGGCAAGGCACCCGCGACCCTTGAGGCAAGCGAGGAGTCTGAAGGTAACGAGTCCGAGGATGACGACCCTACATATGGTGAGCAACTGGAGATGTCCAGCATGTTTGATGCTCCACTTGTGACTCAGACGCAGGGAGTGTTCAACCAGGTAGATTCACCACTTTTCCCTAGTTGTATTCTCAATTGCTAAGTTCAATTCACAAGGAATCGTACACCTTGATCATTTCCTTTCAATTTTTCGTAGCCACCTACAGCTCCAGCACGGAGGTCCCGCCGGCGTCGTTCCCGAGACCACACCGACGTTGGCAGCGCCAATGTGTTGCCCACGCATCCTAGGAGGGATTGTCGCCCAAGGGATCCTTTTAGCCCTCCGGATCAGTGGCATCCACTGCAATGAAATTTGCATGAAGTGTGTTGCACTAGGTGTTGGACTGTAAGACTATGTATGTTGCAATTTGTTCTGCATGTGTGTAAAAGACTGTTGGAATTTATCGAACCTGTGTGTAAAAGTCTGTTTCAAGTGGTGCACTTGTCAAGTGTGTAAAAGACCATGCTCGATTTTTGTTGGATTTGTGCACCTGAAATGCTCATTTTCTTTCTCATTTGACCACATGCGTTTTAAACTTGATATGTGGGGAGGGACATCTGGGCAACATGTTTAATATGATCAGAAGCCAGATATTTTCAGGCTTGTTTTCTTTACCAAATAATGTGCTTTTCATTTCCTTTAAGTACACTGACCTTATTTTGCCCATTTCTCAATAGAGCTACAACAAGATATGCTACTGTCCATGCCCAATTCGGCCCCAAGAAGTCCAAATGGCTCCAGGAAAATCTCAGTGGTGAGTTTTTGTGTTAGTTCCATAGGAGTCCAAATTTGATACCTTGTGGTGCACTAACTATGAAAACAGAATCGATGTTGGATTCCTGTTAGTTTCTTTTCCCTTGCCTTGTTTCATTCAAATTAGCAGTGCTACTACCATCTTGAGAATGCCATATAAACTTGCTCAAGTCAACCAAGCTGATTATTGCTTTCTTGATGTGCAGCACAATTACTTAAATTTGTGGGAACAATTCTTAACAATAGTGAAATTCCATCCATCATTGCAATTAGAATTGAAGTACTAAAGATCATAATGATTAGGTTGTTGCTATTTTTAATTTTCCCTAATTCCGTGTATCATAACAAAAGGTTCTGCACATGAAAAGTTCTTCCTTTCTTGAATCTTACCACCATCATAGTTGCTTGTATTGTCCACAGAGTTGTGGTTAGACATGCTTCTTTCAAACTCTCAATTGCTAGCTTGTATTACGTTGTCTGGTGAGACATGGCATTACGTTTTTGTGCAGGCCATACCCTGGAATCATACGAACTAAGTTGGCCATTATCACTGAATCCAAACCAGGATAATTGGGACGATTGAGTCAAAAGAAGGTGGCCAGACAATGATTGAGCTCTTTCAGATATGTTGAATACCATAACATCCAGTACCTGTCAATACAAGTCAAAAATATTTAGTCAGTTACAGCATCATTTCAATTCTGTCAGAAATATAGTGAGCAGTGACTAATAGGATAGCTGACTACTTAAATCCATAAGGTAGCTTTGGCAGAATGTATATCAAGATCTCTAGGCAAATTAAAATGCTGACAAATACTGAAATACCTGATCTCCTGAGGGCAGACAATCGGAAGCATGAGATACAATAGCTAACTGATCCCCATACCCTGCTGCTGTAACAACTGGGCCACTAACTGAGAGGATATGCATCTGTAGAAAAATAAATTTGTTTGATTAGTATTGTGATGCTGTTTGTCTTCCATAAAAGATAGGGCGAGATGCATGGTGGCTAAGGACTTTACCAGAATGCAGGTTACATTGCTGGCAATTAGATTCGTGGAGTGACGGTAGAAAATAGAAATAAGGAGTGATGGGAATAGCAACTGGAAATATGGAGATGTATTTGTCCATTGCTTGTGTCTATCTTGACCTCTCATGATAATGTATATGACTCAACCCTCCTACTACTACTACATTCACCTTAACCTGAGCTTGCATTCTATCATATCTTATACAACTTTCTTACTGAAGACTGTTAAATTGATTGGACTTCTCTTTTCCCCGGTTTTAGTCAACTATTTCCTTCTCTACCTGGCATGGACAACATCTGCAAGACTACAAGACCTCTATAAGATCTACAGCAATTTTATTTCCTCTTCAGTATTCAAGTAAAAACAGAATGTTAGAATACCAGTCAGACAACCAATAGTTCCCTCAACTTCCATTATCATGGACATTATCATGGCATTATGTTTTTGTGCAGCTTTTCAGATATCTACTATCAAATGCAGGATGGTGGCTTGAAGAACAGGAACTGTACTGGAACTCCATCAGTCACCATGGCTGTTTCCCCATCCGAAAAATTCTGCTAAGCTATTTCAATTTTAATTCTGCTAGAGGTTCTAAATTCCTGTTCTCATCATGCCAGGATGTTCTTTTTTTTTGTTATTGCTTTGTTCTGCTTTAACATGCCAGGAATTTAAACTTACATGATTGGTTTTGCATTCTTGGAGTAATCTTCTTAAAAAGGCATATTTCTTTAATGTCAGATGATAGATGATTGTTGCAGAAGTCACAATTCTTTTCCTGGTTGTTGATATTGTGCTGCAAGAAAATATGGCATGGAACTATTGTGGTGGTCATGCACCAAGATTGCTTATCAGTATTTTCATTCTCCAATTTAAACTTGTACTGAGCTACCAGTACAAGTCTTGGCTTTTGTCCTCAGAAACTCTTCTCTTAGTTTTTGCTATACACTTGTACTGAGCTACCAATTTAAACTTTATTTCTGATAAATATAATTTAAGTGGTTTCTCTTGTATGTCCTACTGGTATGTCATTCACATCTTTTTACATAGGCGCATGGCTAGTATGCTACATAGGAGTCTTTGGTAATGATGCAAGGGATACATATCTTCCTCCTGAAGTATGGCGATACTACCTGCTTATGAATCGCCCTGAGGTCAGTAAAGATATTTGTTTAGATCATTTGAAGTTTGTGATAGCACATGTTACTTTTTCGACATGTTTAATCTTATATACTCAGGCATCAGATACACTCTTTATTTGGGCTGATTTGCAAGCCAAGTTGAACAGCGCGTTGGAGCCAACTAAAACTTTTTCAGCGTTTGTTTCTTGCAGTCAAGTGCTGAAAGTCTGGACGTACTGAAAGTTTGGTGCGCACGCGCGGCAGTTAAGCACTGCCACGCCACCTGGCGCGGCAACGCTCGATCTGGCGTGGCAGAGCTTCGCTGCCGCACCTTGGGAACATGCGTGACAGTACCCTTTCGAGATTGTTTCGACGTACTGAAAGTTCGTGCGCATAGCGCGGTAGTGCTTATTGCCGCGCCAGGCGGCCTGGCTGGCGCGGCAGAGCTTCGATGCCGTACCTTCGGAACACACGTGACAGTACCTTTTCGACATCGCTTGGCACGGCAACAATCTACTGCCGCGCCAGCTCAACTGGCGCGAAGCTTCGCTACCGCACCCTAGGAGCACGCATGACAGTACCCTTTCGATGCGTACGGCGCAGCAGTTAAGCACTGCAGCGCCAGGCCGCTTGGCGCGGCAACACTCTATTGCCGCGCCAGCTCAACTGGCACGAAGCTTCGCTACCGCACTCTAAGAGCACGCATGACAGTACCCTTTCGAGATCTTTTAGACGTACTGAAAATTTGGTGTGCACCGCGCGGCAGTTAAGCTCTGCCGCACTAGGCGGCCTAGTGCCGCAACACTTTCCTGACGCGCCAGTTCTCCTAGCGTGGCAAAGCTTCCCAATTTCACCACCGCGGCTAACTTAAAATAATAATTAACTTAAAAGAATAATAGTTATTTTCTTATGAATCATCGAGACTGGGAGAGGCCATAGAATTTAGGAACATTAGAATTTCATCATTATCTACAAATAATTTTGTATTTTTCGTACCGAAAGTTTGGTGGCTGTGTTCGGTAGTGCTGGCTGTGGCTGCAGCTGTAGCAGCCACCCAGCAGCAGCTACAGGCGCTGCAGCAGCCTAGCAAGTAATCTGGTAGGATTGATCTTAATCATGACCTTCATCGTATATTTATTTGGAAATGGATCAACTTTGTTAAGACCATGTGCTCCGACTGTTTCTTTTTTTAGCTGTGCAGCCAATCGGCTGAGCTTCGCAGCACTGTAGCTATAGGTGTACACAAGATTAGACAGGAGAGAGATATTTAGGCAGGCTGATGGAGAGTAGGCTGCCTGCTGCCGAACGGCTGGCTGCTTCAGCTGCAGCAGCAGCCAGCCGGATGTAGCACAACCGAGCAGGCCCGGTATGTCCTAGTCCTAGCTACCTGCAGGTTGCATCATCAGCTGCCATGCTTCCTTGTGGTCGTGTGGCTCATTATTGCGTTGCGTCTTTAATAGTTTATTCAATTTGCTCGCAGGAGGATGAGGATAAGGATATGTGTTCACCTGGATGTTGGCTGGGACCATCAAGAAACATTTGCATACGGTGGTAGTAACATTTTGTAAGAACAATGCATGGAATTTTAGGAACATATGGTTAGTAACATATGGTTCACGTCAATAGTGTGGTAGGCATGCATGCTCAGTGTGCATATGTGCATCACAAAGTTAAACTAGAATTACTTCCAGCATTTCCGTGAGTTGGTCCAAGTTATCATAGGTATGTTGCAAAATCACAATTATTTCAAGAGTTGTTGCCACTTGGTGCTCCGTGCTTACCGGTCGTCGCCATCTCCCCTTGCGGGAGTACACATCTCTGATGGTCAACCGTGCCATGCTTCTGCTTCACATTCATGGGGATGTGGTGAGGTTGGGCAGGACGAAACTCATCTGCTCCAGCTCGCTCCCGGACTCTTTCATTTTCTCCATCGCTATCAATAAGTCCTGATAGCCCCGTCCTCTTTCTCTCACTACATTTCTCTGTGTCTGTCCATGTGGATCGCCACGACGCCATGTTCAATCATCCTGAGAAATGGTAGTGGTAGTTGGTAGTTGTCCCCTTCCTCGTAGAATCAGAGCTCTCCCATTATGATTGTAACTAGAGTAATCTGGTAGTGGAACATAGTAGAATCATAGTGGTAGTGGAACATAGTAGAATTATAGAGGTAGTGGAACATATATAGGATGAGAACGCTGTAGTCTAGAGGAACCAAGAGTAGTGGCCCGTGTTGCATTGGGACTCCACGCACAATGCACGCACGCAAGTCTCGCACAGTCGTGTCGAGCCTAGAGAATCGGGCTACTACCCTCTGCTCTTCCTTCTTGCAGCTTGACCGCCAATCTAGAAGAACGGTATACACACGTGGATTAGAGAGTGCAAGTACTTAGATTTGTATTACAATCAATAGATGCTATAACCGATTTTGATTGCATGCCATACCCTCTTGTCCTCTATCCCTTTTTATGTGTGTGCTCATCTGGATCTTGGCTACATTAATGTGATCTAGCATGCAGTTGAGCTACTGGGCTGGGCTAGTTGCGGGTCTTGGATCAGAAGAACGGCATACACACGTGGATTAGAGAGTTCAAGTACTTATATTTGTATTATCATGCACGCACACTCAATGCAAATAACATAATACATGTTTCTCAACAAATAATCATAGTTCTCACAATAAATATAGTTCTCCACAATAAACATAGTTCTCTCACAAATGAACATAGTTTTCACAACTAAAGAGAAACATGAACCAACTGAAATGAACACGTTCATCTAGTTCGAGTCACCTTCACATAGTAACTCATCATCATCATCCCCTGCAATAACAACTCCCTTCCCTTTCTTATCCACATTAACCTTACCAACAGGTAAATCAGCAACAAGTGCCTTCATCGCCTTCATTTGCACCTCTTCCACCCTTTCTTGTAACTCTTCCATTTCAATACTTCTCTTTCTTGCCCTAACCTGCTGCAAATATTCTTCCCATGAACCCTTAGGGTATTTTGCATTCGGATCAACCAGAAAACCTAAGCGATCTCTCTCCTCCCTCAACCTTTGTTTCTCCAACTCCCTCTCTTCCTGCAACTTCCTCCTATTTTCTCTCTTCTCATCTTCAGTTAGAAGATGTGGATACTTGGCTCTGTTCTGCCTCCAATACTTAATGATAGTTTCCTTCGCATAAAGTCCTTCAGGCTTTACTGCAGTGTGGTGGATCCACTTCGGATCTACTTGGTTAAACCTGATTTAGCCGCATAATATGCGACGATCATGCCTAAGCCGAGTAAACACGAAGTGCCGTCGGATTTCTTCCGATTTAACCACATGAACAGGACCATTTTAGCAGACCCACACGAAGGTGAGCGGTTCCAGAGAATACAACAAGTCCACCGAGTTAACAACTTAACCACTGATTTTTTATTAGGAAATGAACCTCAGAGTTTTACAAGGGTTTCAGAAAGACAAACAGAAGGTAAAACCACTAGCGGAAGCAACGTCGGGGTCGGACATCCCTGGTGAGGCCAGCCGGGACATCACTGATCCCTCTCCTCGCCGTCCGAGGAGGGGTCCCACTCAACCGTCCAACCCGGAGGGAGCTGGGGCGGCCAAGTGCCAGCAGGAGAAGGGTCGGGAGCAGCAACTTCACCTGAAAAACAGGAGCCACAACAAGGCTGAGCTACTAAGCTCAACAAGACTTAACCGACAGGAGTAAAGCTACTCCACACTTCTAGACATGCAAGGCTTTTTGGCTGAGGGGTTTGTTTACCAAAAGCACTAAGTAAAACCCTATTTTCAAGTTTTAGCTCCGGTTCTAAGTTCATTAACCGGTCTAGGTTTTGCAACCTATTCTAAGCAATCATAGAACCAACCAAAGATATATATATCATCAACCAAACTCATGTCATCATCAGATTCCTTATTTACTCAGGGTGACATAGCGATCAAGCAGTCTCAAACTGTGAGAGGCAGACGAATCGATTCGAGTTCTTTAACCATGCATGGTGAACCTAACCTCACGACATCCGCGTACCCGGAGGTCGCTTCCTGTGTCGGCCTTCCCCATCAATCCCCTAACCCGTGTCGGGCCCATTTCCTTTGGTGCAAGGTTCCACAGACCCGGCCTCTGCCGTTCTGTGACCACGCATGCCACCACATGCGACATCCAGCAGGGGAAACTCCGTTCCAAGAACAATGGGGCGACCGCTCATGTCTAGGTTCAATCCGGTACTAGGCTTCCTCATCCCATACTAAGTATGAGGTTAGTACTTTCAAACACTTGATCACGAACACCACCACTGTCGGGACTTAGCCAAGTTTCATAGACAGACGGGGCGACCATCCGTCCACCAAAAGAGTTACCTCATCCCTGCCCCGTCCATCGTCCTTACAGGTGTAACAGAAGGGTAGACATCCAACTCCTACCACTCGCGAGTGCCAGGAAATCACTCGGCTTTTACCGTTTCCTATTTAAGCAAGCATCTACTCGGTCCAACAGCTAGTGTTCAGATCATGGGAGCCAACTCGTGCATCTAGGGTTCCAACCAACTCCTATATGTAAATGCAAAAGCATGTTTAAGGAAGGCATGCGCAAGTATGGTAAAACAACACCGGGTTTTCATGCAACCGGGGCTTGCCTTCGAGCAAAGAGGAAGAGAACTGCTCGACTTCGGGGGCGGCTTCGGCTTCAGAGGGCAGGAGCTCAGCTACACCGTTGTCTTCTGGCGCCGGGTGCAGCTCGTAGAAGCCATCGGCGAGGCGCAGCTCTACACGAATGCAATGCATTAGTTAGTATAGACGGTTATTTCAACAGCAACACTTGCAAGTCTGAGCCCAGAAACTCGCGACACAAAGCAGGAGGGTGGGAAGGTTCAAGGGAGCTGGTGGAGATCAAGAGGTAAGGGTCGGAGGAAAGGCACTTATGATCTGACCCTTAAACTAGAGGGTTGGTGTGCTAGGGATCCTTAGACACTCAACGCTGAATGGTTCACAAGTTTTACACATACACCCTCGGTTTGAAGAAAAGGTTACAGCCGAGCCCTCGGGCGAGGCGGAGAGGGGTCGGCGGAACAGGTAGGGTCGGGCGAGACGGAACCGGGGTCGGGCGGATAAGAGGGGTCGGGCGAAGCGGACAGGGGTCGGACGAGGCGGACCAGGGGTCGGCAGCTTACCTTCTTCCTATAAGGAAAAAGCTTGGGGTCGGGAAGGGACAGGCTTGGGACGGAGGGGCTAAGGTCTTGAACAACGGCTAGGTCCGGGAGTGCCTCGGCGGCGGCGGTGCTTCTTGTGGATCACAAGTGAGCTCTTACGCAGCACGGAGGAGCAAGCGGCTGGATGGCTTGGGGAAAATGGAGTGGAGCAGAGAGGAGAGTTCCTCAGGAACTTAGTGTGTGACGCTGGGAGCTCGAGCAGGGAGCAAGAGAAATGGCGGAAAGACAGCGATGGCGGAGGGAACTCCGGCGGGGTTCGCGCATTCCCTTTTATAGCGACTGGGAAGTGGGAAGGGAAGCGGCGCGGGAGTAAGAAGGTGAGCGGCGTGAAGGCCGGGGAAGAAGCAATGGAGTGCTCTGCCTGGGCGGCGATTGAGCGACGAGGGCGGTGGTGCAGGACTTCGGGGATGACGCCAGTGGTCATTGGGCTCTGGCATTAGGGCGGCGCAGGAGCGGGCATGCCAGTGGTTGGGATTTAGCGGAGGCGGGCGTCGTCGTGCGGTAGAGTTGATGGAAGTGACCAGTTTAACGGCGCTAGAATCGAGGGCGCACAGGTGAGAAGACAGGCAGCCGCGGGCGCGCAGGCGAGCGCGGAGCAACAGATTGTCGGGCGGCTTCTGACAGGGCGGGGAAAGGAGCTGTCGCTGCCGTGGTCAGGGTTAGCGGAGGGGGAATCGTCGGGTAGCGAAGACTAGGCGGCGCGACTATGTCGAAGTGACGGAAAAGACGGGTGACATCGGGGCTCTGCGGCCGGGATCTGGCGATGTGATGATGGGCGCGGGAGGCGAGGCGTTGCACAAAGGTTGCAGAGGGGCTTCCGCTGCAATTGGGGAAAGGGGGCGCGAGAATCCACTTGGTCGCGGGCCAGAGACAAGGCTGATCGGCGGGCATCGGAGAAGTTGAGCCACGCGGCGGGGAGACTCTGAAGCGGGCATGCAACTCGAGTGCGCCTATCGCGGAAGATCTGGGGAAAAAAGATCTCGGGGGTCCACCGGTCAGATAGAACGGACGTTTTGGAAAGGACCCAGAAGGATCAGACGGTGAGATGGGTTGGCGGGGTCGGAACTGGAGGCAAGCGAGGAGGGGTCAGGTCTCAGGGGTCGGGGCCGGTCGGAAGGTTGAACACTTAGGCTTGGAAAACTAGACAGGTGATCAGGGGCTCGGATTAAGATTAACTTGGAAGATTTGGGGCCGGTCGTCACAGCCTACCCCTCTTAAAAAGAATCTCGTCCCGAGATTCAGGTATCAAGTAGGGTGTGCCGTTCTTACCTCCTTGACGAGACAGAAAACCTGGGAAGTGCTTGTTCAGATACTCGTCTGTTTCCCATGTTGCTTCATCCTCCGTATGGTTTTCCCAGATGATCTTGTACATCTTGACCATTTGGCGCCGGGTATGCCTCTCTTTCTGATCAAGAACTCGGTCTGGGTATTCGGCGTAGGTTAGGTCGGGCTCTACCTGAAGCTGCTCTGGCTCTAAGATCTCGGTTGAAACTTGGACACATTTCTTCAGTTGAGACACATGGAAGACATCGTGTATGGCCGATAGCTGTTCTGGGAGTTGGATCCGGTAAGCCACGGGTCTACAGATCTCCACAATCTCATAAGGGCCAATGTAGCGGGGAGCCAACTTGCCTTTCACTCCAAACCGTTGCACTCCTTTGGTCGGGGAGACTCGAAGATACACATGATCACCAATGTCAAACTGCAGGGGCCTTCTTCGTCTGTCGGAATAGCTCTTTTGTCGAGATTGGGCAGCCTTGAGATTTGCTTGAATTACCCTTACTTGCTCTTCGGCTTCTACCACTAAGTCAGGGCCATAGATCTGTCTTTCTCCTTCTTGGGACCAGTTCAAGGGTGTCCGACATCTCCGGCCATACAAGGCTTCAAACGGTGCCATCTTCAAACTGGCCTGGTAGCTGTTGTTGTAGGAGAACTCTGCCAAGGGCAAGCACTTGTCCCAATTCTTGTCATAATGGATGACAGAAGCTCTCAACATGTCTTCAAGGATCTGATTGACTCTTTCGGTTTGACCATCGGTTTGAGGATGATATGTTGAGCTACGGATGAGCTTGGTGCCCATGGATGCTTGTAGCTGTTCCCAAAAGCGTGCCACAAACTGAACTCCTCTATCAGAGATGATGGTCTTGGGTACACCGTGTAGGGAAACTATGCGGTCGAGGTACAGCTCTGCATACTGCTTGACTGTGTGGGTGGTGCGGACAGGAAGGAAGTGGGCGGTCTTGGTCAGGCGGTCCACTATAACCCAGATGGAGTCATATCGCTGTGATGTAAGGGGCAGTCCAACTATGAAGTCCATGCTGATGTCCTCCCATTTCCAAGAGGGAATAGGTAGGGGCTGCAGGGTACCCGCTACCTTTAGATGGCTGGCTTTGACACGTTGACAGGTGTCACATTCTGAAACATAACGGGCAATTTCCGACTTCATTCCACTCCACCAAAAGGTTTGGCGGAGATCATGGTACATCTTATTGCTGCCAGGATGGATTGAGAACTTGGAGAGATGAGCTTCATCTAAGATTTGCTTCTTAATGTCGGGGTCGGCTGGTACAACCAGTCAGTCTCCATAATATACCTTTCCAACCTCATCCTGTCGAAAATGCTTATGCCCTTCATCCTTCAATGAGATCTTCCTGATGATCCGTTTTATTTCCTCATCTTCCATTTGTGCGGACCGTATTTGGTCTTCCAAAACTGAGTCAAGGGTGATGTGACCGAGGGTTCCATGGGGAACAATTTCCAAACTGAGTTTCCCCATCTCATGATGCAGAGTCTCGGTGAAAGTTGTTGCCGACAAGCAATTGCAACCGTTCTTGCGACTAAGAGCATCGGCCACCACATTGACTTTGCCGGGATGATAGTGAACTTCCAAGTCATAGTCTTTTATCAACTCTAACCATCTTCTTTGGCGCATGTTGAGGTCGGCTTGAGTGAAGATGTACTTGAGGCTCTTGTGGTCGGTATAGATGTTGCAGTGGGTGCCCATCAGATAGTGTCTCCATATCTTTAAGGCATGAATTACTGCGGCCAACTCAAGATCATGGGTCGGGTAGTTCAGCTCATGAGGTCATAATGCCCGTGAGGCATAGGCAATGACTCGGTGGTCTTGCATAAGAACACACCCAAGTCCAGTGCCAGAGGCGTCACAGTACACATCAAACGGCCTAGAAGGGTCGGGCTAAGCCAAAACTGGGGCTGTGGTCAGCAGGTGCTTCAGGGTCTTGAAGGCTTCTTCGCACGTGTCGCTCCACACGAACCTGACCTCTTTCTTCAACAACTCTGTTATCGGCTTAGCTATGTTAGAGAAATCCGGTATAAAGCGCCGATAGTAGTCTGCCAATCCAAGGAAACTTCTGATCTGGGGCACTGAGGTAGGAGGCTTCCATTCCATGACTTTCTGTACCTTACTGGGGTCGACGGCTATACACTCCTTGGAGATAATGTGTCCCAAAAACTTGACATTATCTAACCAAAATTCGCACTTGGAGAACTTGGTATAGAGTTGGTGATCTCTCAGCCGTTGGAGAACTACATGAAGATGATCGGCATGTTCTTCTTCGCCCCTTGAGTACACAAGGATATCATCAATGAACACCACAACAAACTTGTCCAACTCTGGCATGAACACCGAGTTCATGAGGTACATGAAATAGGCGGGTGCATTGGTGAGTCCAAAGGACATGACCAGGTACTCGTACAGTCCATATCTTGTGGAGAAGGCTGTCTTGGGTATGTCGCAGGGTCGGATCTTGATTTGGTGATAACCCGAACGAAGATCGATCTTGGAGAACACTTTTGCTCCCGCTAACTGATCAAACAAGACATCGATGCGTGGCAGTGGGTACTTGTTCTTGACGGTCACAGCATTAAGGGGTCGGTAGTCCACACACATGCGTAGACTACCATCCTTCTTCTTCACAAATAGGGCAGGGCAACCCCAAGGTGATGTGCTGGGTCGGATGAAACCTTTTTCCAATAGATCATGCAACTGGGTCTTCAACTCGGCCAATTCAGCAGGTGGCATCCGATAGGGCCTCTTGGATAGCGGTGCGGTGCCGGGGATCAACTCTATGGAAAACTCCACCTCTCTATCAGGTGGCATGCCAGGCAAGTCTTCAGGGAACACGTCAGGGTACTCACAGACAACAGGGAGGCTTTCTAGCCGGGCTGTCGATAGAGGGTACGCACAAGGAGGTGCGGACTTAGGATGTTTCAAGGATAGGGTAGAACTGCCATGGAAGGGTGAGTTGATGTGGAGAGTTCGGGCGGCCGTATCTAGAACCACTTGGTGTCTGGCCATCCAATCCATCCCGAGGATGATATCTATGCCTTCTAGGTCAAGGATGATAAGGTTTTCCTTGAAAAGAGTTGGGCCTAGCTGGAGAGGTACAAGAGTAACGATCTGATCCGAGGCTATCTTCCCTCCCGGAGTGGCGATCACATAGGATTCCTTAGTGTGACCGACATCCAGCTCACATCTTTCCCTAGCCTTACTCTCGATAAAGCTATGAGAGGCTCCCGAATCAAACAACACAATAACAGCTTGATTTAAGATAAGGAAGGTACCCGTCATTACTGGCGCACCTTCGGGGAGTTCAGTCAAGCTGGTGTAGTTGAGCCGGCCTTGTCGAACTTGCTGTTCGAGGTATGCCCTAGAGGCAATCATAGAGATGATGATATTCCATTTGTATCCATGATTTGTATATTGTGTTCATTGAATATCCATTAAAGGCTACTTGAATTGATTTGCAATTATGTGAATTGTATGTGAAACTTTTTACTTGTATGGTTATTCTAAAGTTGTCCCTAGTCGAAGTGCTTGTTCAGATACTCGTCTATTTCCCATGTTGCTTCATCCTCCGTGTGGTTTCCCCAGAGGATCTTGTACATCTTGACCATTTGGCGCCGGGTATGCCTCTCTTTCTGATCAAGAACTCGGTCTGGGTATTCGGCGTAGGTTAGATCGGTCTCTACCTGAAGCTGCTCTGGCTCTAAGATCTCGGTTGGAACTTGGACACATTTCTTCAGTTGAGACACATGGAAGACATCGTGTATGGCCGATAACTGTTCTGGGAGTTGGATCCGGTAAGCCACGGGTCCACAGATCTCCACAATCTCA
Organism: Setaria italica; assembly: GCF_000263155.2. NCBI lineage: Eukaryota > Viridiplantae > Streptophyta > Magnoliopsida > Poales > Poaceae > Setaria > Setaria italica. The sequence continues at coordinate 17,350,409 of NC_028451.1, forward strand.
TAAGGGCCAATGTAGCAGGGAGCCAACTTGCCTTTCACTCCAAACCGTTGCACTCCTTTGGTCAGGGAGACTCGAAGATACACATGATCACCAATGTCAAACTGCAGGGGCCTTCTTCGCCTATCGGAATAGCTTTTTTGTCGAGATTGGGCAGCCTTGAGATTTGCTTGAATTACCCTTACTTGCTCTTCAGCTTCTGCCACTAAGTCAGGACCATAGATCTGTCTTTCTCCTACTTGGGACCAGTTCAAGGGTGTCCGACATCTCCGGCCATACAAGGCTTCAAACGGTGCCATCTTCAAACTGGCCGGTGTGATAATGCGGCCACTCGCTGAATCGAACTCTCGGCATGGCTGTGTGCAGCGATGGGAATGGAAAGAATGGAGACAGATACGAGGCATCGCACGAGTGGACTGTCAACTATACCTTCGCGTACCTGGGTAAGAGCCAAGGACAAAGGTAGGGGGTTACATGCAAAAAGTTGTTCGAGCCACGCGCCATGGTGGCAAAATCCAACTGCATGGAGTATATTTGACTGTCTATGCACATAACACTAAGTAAGTAGAGAACTGACCTTCTATCCAGGTATTTTTGTCCCAGTTGATTTTGGACCCGGGACTAAAGTGGCTTTAGTCCCGAATTAAAAATGAGCCACCGAAGGGGGAGCTTTAGTCCCCGTTATAACGGCTAGTGGGATGAGGAGACCTTTTACTCACGGTTGTTGTTTCCAATCGGGACAAAAGGCTCCTCCTCCCACGCAGCCCCCCCTCTCTCTCCACTTTATCTTCTCCTCACCCTTAACCTCCCTCCCTTATCCTCTCGCGCAGGCACCTCCTCTCCTCCCTCTCCTCCTGTCCTCCCTCTCTGTGCCGTCGCCCCCTCCCTCTCTTTTCTACCTTCCTCTCCCGCCTCCTCCCCCTCTGCTGCCCCTCCTCTTCCCCCTCTGCTCGCCCCTCACTGGCAGTGAGGAGCGGTAGCGGGGCGAGGGCAGGGTGAGCAGCAGGCGCAGGCGAGCAGCTGAGCGGCAGTGGGCATGGGCTGGCGCGGGCAGAGGCGGCGGAGCCGAGGCAGACGAGGGCGGGTGGAGGTGGGCGAGGGTAGGCGGCGGTGAGCGGAGGCGGGCGGCAGTGGAGCGGAGGTGGGCGGAGATGGACAGAGCGGCGCCACCGCGCCGTCGGCCCACCTTTTTTAACCTTTTTAGTCCCGTTGGTATTATGAACCGGGACTAAAAGGGGTCTTTGGTCCCGGGTGAATGACCCGGGACTAAAGGACCCCATTTGTCTCGAAAACTTAGTCCCAGTTGGATTTTCGGGATCCATGGCCCTACCCAACCTGGACTAAAGGTCCGTTTTCCACTAGTGTAATTGAAAAGTTCGTGTACCCACTTGCACGTTCTGCTATTTATTAGACCAAAATGATACAACCATACAAGTTGTTGCATGGTGGGTGCAATTTACTCATTATAAAAATTAGGAGGAGTTAGAGAGATAAGACCACTAGTAGAGAACTGACTTTCGATGTGCCCCCTTTTATCCCGGTTTAAAGTAGGCCCGGGAGGAAAGGGGGTGCGCCACGGTAGGCAAGAATGGAAGGGAGATTTACTCCCGGTTGGTATTTGCAATCGGAACTAAAGGCCCCCCTTTAGTCCCGGTTGTAATGGCTAGTTCCGGGGCGTCGGTGGCGTGACCCTTTTGTCCCGGTTGGAGGCTCCAACTGGGACAAAAGGTAACATCAACCAGGACAAAAAGTTTAGTCTCGGTTGGTAATTCCAACCGGGACAAAAGGGCCACCCTTTTGTCCCGATTGGAGCCTCCAACCAGGAGTAAACTTTCAACTAGGACAAAACATTTTCCTTTTTGTCTCGGTTGAAGTTTTTAACCGGGATAAAAACTTGTCCCCCATTATATACCAAGACAAAGGCCTTTCTTCCTCCTCCAGCCCGAGCCAGTCCACCACAAAGATAGAGAGTTGAGCTTCACCTACTCTCCGGTGGTGCCGAAGCAAGGGAGATGCTGCCCGAATTTTTTTCCCTAATTTTCGCGGGAATTTCACTAATCCAAAGTGTTGTGAAGGTTTGCTACTTCATCCGAGATGAACATGGTTTGCAAGTTCAACAAGTACGGATTTGAAAAACCATATTGAATTTAATAAGATAAACTATCTAGACAAGGGTAGCATCATTCTTAAACTGCTGCAAGGATACATACTACATACGACACATATGACACACTAATTTTTTCCTCATAATTAATATTGAAAGCCTCTCCATTCTACCTCACATTTACTCCCCATTCTCCCTCACATTTTAGCTCAAAATCCTCTCCATTTTCTACTTTACATTCTAGCAAATAAACTATCCATCTCCATTCTACATATCAAGTTGTTTTAACTAATAAAAATCGTATATAACAAGCAAACTATCCACCACATTCTATCTCAAAAATATGTATAAATACAAATCATCTTCATTCTCCCTCTTTCTAACAAGCAAATTCATTTTTCTCCCTCTCTAAAGTATAAAACAAAGCATAACAATAATAAATGAAGAGAGAATGAAGTAGTTAACCTTCACAACACTTTGGATGAGTGAAATCCCCACGAAAATAAGGAAAAAAATTCGTGCAGCACCTCCCCCAGGCTTGCTTCGGTGCCATGGAGAGGAGGTGAAGCTCTCTGTCTCTGTGGAGTGGACTGGCTCGGGCTGGAAGAGGAAGAAAGGCCTCTATCTTGGGATTTAATGGGGGATGATTTTTTATCCCGATTTAAAATTCCAACCGGGATAAAAAGGAACACCTTTTGTCCCGGTTGAAGTTTACTCCCGGTTGGAACCGCCAATCGGGACAAAAGCGCAACCCTTTATCCCGGTTGGAATTACCAACCGAGAGTCAACCGGGACAAAAGGGTTGCGCTTTTGTCCTGGTTGGAGGTTCCAACCGGGACAAAAGGGGACGCCATCAGTGGTTGGGAACTAGTTGTTACAACCGGCACTAAAGCTCCGCCCCATTTCAGCCTACCGTGGCGTGCTCCCTTTTGTCCTGGGTCAATTTTAAATCGGGACAAAAGGGGGTGTATGGAATGTGAGTTCTCTACTTAGTGATCCTTTTGCAACCATTTTCAATGATGACATAATTTTCTGAAAGGTTGCTTAAGAATGTTGCAAAACAAAGTGCAATGTATAGTGTGTTATGTGTATATCTCGACAATATTACATAACAAATGCACATGTCAGCAGCATATACATTTGACAGAGCAAAAATACCGATGACGAAAAACTGAAAAAGCAATCCTACAATTCGCTGCATGCAGCTGGTCCCTTCGATGAAGGAAAGTATTAGATAAAATTAACATATTACTATGGGAAGTAATACATGCACAAGATAACATCGGGAGCATAAGGGAACGGAACATATACAATTCGATCCTATCATCACATCAACCCGCTTAATTGTTTTTCCCATAGCACTAAAAGAGGTGGTGAGTTCAGAACACACCCCTCAAGAACACGGGCCACATAATCACCATCAATAATGATCGTAAATTTGAATGAAAAAAAATGAAATCAAGGAGCAGATGCAAAATTGGTGGCACCTTTCTTAATCCTAAATAATCCACCCAAATTAAATAATTGATGAAACAATGTGAACGTGTGCTTACCTGCTGGAACTCTCATCACGACAGCTAGGGGAAAGCACAGAAGAGCACAAGCTGAAGATGACATCAGGCACCTGCTAAGGTCGATCGTGGCACACGCGGGCGGCAGAGGTGGACTGTGAGGCAGGTGGAGGCAGATGTATCGCTGTCGCCGCCACCATTCATTCCGCACAGTATGATGGGCAGGGAGCGGGGGACGGGGAAGGGGGCTAGGTAACGGCTAGGTTAAGGTGGGGACGGCAAGGGCGATGATGGTGAGCGAGGCAAGGGAAAAATTTTGGCGAGGCAAGGACGATGCGTTGAAGCCTTCGTGCGTAATGTGCACATGACTGGCCGGGTTGAGACACAACACATCGATAGCCATGCACCCACTGCCCACGCGTCGACGACGTCTGTCGTACGCTGATCATAAACGAACACGCAGCACAACAACACAGGTAAAACTAGGAGAGGCTCCCGTAAGCATGCAATCCTTTCAGCCCTCCGCGCGTAATGTGGACGCGTGTGGCCAGGTTGGGCCACACCACATCGATAGCCATGCACCCACTGCACACGCGTCGATGACGTCTATTGTATGCCGATCATAAGCGAACACGCGGCACAACAGCATAGGTGAAATTAGGAGAGGCTTCCGTAAGCGTGCAATCCTTTCAGCCCTGCGCGCGTAACGTGCACACGACTAGCCAGGTTGGGCCACACCACATCGACAGTCATGCGCCTACTGCCCACGCTTCAACGATGTCTGTCGTACACCGATCATAAGCGAACACGCGGCACAACAGCATAGGTGAAACTACGAAGAGGCTCCCGTAAGCGTGCAATCCTTTCAGCGATATAACTATAGATATTAGCTAGCCAAATATATTATGACGACGGCGAACCGGGGTCAGGCCGGGGCCAAAGTCTTCGCCTTCCCATGGCTTTGGTTTGAACTTTGACGCCGTGGGAAGCAATAGCAACACGGCCGCATCACGCAACGCAACGGTGACTAGGGATGGCAACGGGGCAGGTCAGGGCCGGGTGAAGCTTCCACTGACCCGTCCTCGAAACCCGAATAGTAAACCCGCCCTGAACCCAAAACCCAATTCGAGTGGAAATGTTGCCCCGACCCCGAAACCTGCGGGTGCCCAAAATCGGGCAGGTCCCCGACACCCGAGCCGTCAACGAAGGCGACCACGAGGCCATGAGCCGCAGGAGGTCGGATGCCACACGCGAGGCCCGTGCTGCCGTCGTCGCCTCGCCAGCGTTGCCTGTCAGCCCATGGGTGCCGTGCACCCCCGTCGCCGGCGTTACCCGTCAGGATCCCAGGCGCCGCCCGCGGGGTCCCGCTGTCGTTGCCGTGTTGCAGGGGTCCACGCCACCATCACCGCGGGTGAAGGGGCCGAGGGGCACGGGCGGCTAAGACCTGCAACGAAGGGTGTAGCTGTGTCGCCCGTGCGGGGCAGGGGGTGGCGCGGCAGTTGCCGCTGCAGCTGGGGAGTGGGGATGGGGTGGAGGCCGCTAGGGTCACGGGGAGCGGGTGAGAGAGGAGAAGGGGGTGGAGGGCTGCTAGGCTAGAGGTGTGGAGGAGGCCGTGCGGGGGAGGTGTGGGCCGGTGCGGGTGAGTGATAGGTAGGCCGGTGCGACAACAGTTGTGCTTTGTGGGCCAAAATTTTAATCTGATCCTGCATCCACCATGTGTCGGGTCCCTGAAGCCAAGACCCGCAGAGGGAATTCTAGACCTGTCATGTCCGCGTTGGGTCTGAAACCTACGGATCTCGGGTACAGAGACCCACCGATCGTCATCCTAACGGTGAGCCGCTGAAAATTAGTTACCGAACGTGCCCTTCCCCATTTCACCTGTTTCCTCGTCTCGTCTACAAACAGCCTTCCTTTCCATCCACCCGCACCCATCCCTTCCCCGCATCCGCGCCGCCACCGCCCCCTCTCCCTTCCACGAAACCCTAATCCTAGCACGCATCCTCATCCACCTCGGGAGGGAGCGGCAGAGAGCGGCGGCGCGGGCAGCATGTCCGCGGCGGTGTGCGGGAAGCGGGCCTCCTCCTTCTTCGAGGAGCAGCAGCACTCCCCGCACGCGGGCACCCCTCCGCCCTCCAAGCGCGCCCGCTTCCGCGCCGGCGGCGGCGGCGGGAGCCCATCGCCGCCACGGCCGCGAGGCGGTGGGAGCGGCGACCCGGCACTCGTGGCCGCGATCCACGCCAGGTTCCCCTCTGTGAGCCTCGAGGTAATTCGATCCGTCCGATGTCGTCCATGCTATGCTCCACGTTGCGGCTCCTCAAATGGTAACTTATCGTCCCCGTTAGAGTACTAGCTTTTGCCGTTGCCGCAGCGCAAGGATCAACCTGAGCGGCCACCGTGCTCGTTGCTGCCAAGGCTACTTGCGCATCCGCGGTGTGCCAGCGGTGGGTCCTAAGGTCTGTCATACGTTTGAATTGATTTGTAGGGACCTAGGATCGTTTGTTCGGTTGTCCCTGCGTTTGGAGTGGTTTCTGGCATTTTAGCTGCGCATATTATGCTGATTACTATGGCGGTATGGGTTAGCTCTGAAGAAACCTTGAATTATGCCTACAATTGTGGCTGCATGAGCACTTTTATGCATCTTGGAATTATCCAGGGTTTCTCCTTGAAGTTTGTGGATCAAATATTAGTTGCTGGATGTTATTTTGTTGGTTTCTGGTGGACGAGAATGCCACGACTATGATTGTCTATTTTGCTTTGATTCAGCTCATGCCTTCTGCACAGCCTCTGAGATAGAAATCGGTTGTGCTGCATTCTAAAGGGGTGTTTGGTTCCACGGACTAAAGTTTAGTCCCTGTCACATCGAATGTTTAGATACTGATTAGGACTAAATATGAGCTAATTATAAAACCAATTGCACAGATGGATTCGCGAGACAAATCTATTAAGACTAATTAGTCCATGATTTGACAATGTGATGCTACAGTAAATATGTGCTAATCATGAATTAATTAGGCTTAATAGATTGGTCTCGCGAATTAGCCTCCATCTGTGCAATTAGTTTTGTAATTAGTCTATGTTTAATACTCCTAATTAGTATCTAAACATTCGATGTGATAGGGACTAAACTTTAGTCCGTGGAACCAAACACCCCCTAATTTGTTTGGATGCTGCATCACCTTTTCATACGTATTTATTGTTTGCCTCCATTAGTTTGCATGATAATTAGCCAGTCTTCTAGCAACCCGGTGCATCAACTGGATTATGGCATGCAAGTAGTTGGCCGTTAGCCTGTTACTAAAAGAAAACATGAAACTGGAAACCCTAAGGCTTGATGCCCAAGGAACCAAAATGGCCTTTTCTTGGCCGTTTGTGCATGATGTCTGGCTTACCTCATTACTTGATGTCATATCCTAATTTGTCCACGTAACTTGTTTTCACCCCATTTAATTATGGAGTCCTTCCCCAACATATTATTTGCTTTCAATGATAAGTATAACCGTATCATGCCATGCTGGCATGGCTGTAGACTTATCCACAACTTGAGGCCTCATGCAAGCTTATGTTATTTCAGTTTATTGAGAAGGCTCTGGAAGAGGGTGGAAATGATTTTGATTTAGCAACAAAGTACTTGCTTAATTTCCATGCACAATCTGCCGAATGTGATGCAGCTAATGGGTACCAATCTCCCAACGGGATGACTACTGAGGATCAAGTTCCTGCAGAAGGTAACCTTTTGATGTCTGTCGCATTCATTCTTGTCATGATTAACAATTACTTCTTTTGGCTGTCTATTTTTTTCTGAACCTTTAGGCTCTTTATCGTCTGGTTTCATTGCTCCACGTTCAATGAATATGTTTGGCACTTGAAATAAACTCGTTTGCTATCTCTTATCAATTGTATTGTTTTTTAGCTTTAATGACATAACATCTTACCCTGTGATTGTGTGACTCTAAAGCCAAATGATTTACCCAAGGACCAGAGTTAGAGATGGCAATGGGTGCCCGAAACCCGAAACCCGATGGGTTTATACTCCATTAGGGCATGGGCATGGGTCAATTTTTCTACCCGTGGGTTTATTAATGGGCAAAAAGTGAGACCCATCAGGTTCGCGGGCGTGGGTTTGGGAACATAAAACCCGAACCTGTGAACCCATGGGTTTTTTAGACCCGGCCATATATATCAAATAAGCCCATGTTCTTAGCGCACACCTCAATTTTGATGGCCAAAGCCCAACTCTTAAATGCATGCGCTACTTCTTGTCGTGACTTGAATTGTTAAACACTGAACTTAGGTAGTTTAAGATCTATACTATGCATTTGTGTCACTAACCTGAAGTGCTTTGTTAACATGTGGTGTTATGATTGGATAACTCATATATCTTCTCTTACTATACTTCCATTGATTTACATCAATATTGCATGCATATATATTGAATTGTGAACATATATATGTATATAACAATTTTTTTGCTTGTTGAATTGTGAACATATATATGTATATGACAATTTTTTTTGCTTGCTTTGGTACCCACGGGCGACCCGTGAGTACCCGATGGGCATGGGTTTGGGCATAAAATTAAACCCGTAACAGGTCATGGGTTTTTTAATGGGCAGGTTTTGTATTTGCGGGCATGGGTTTGGGATGGCAAAACCCAGCAGATTTATGCCCGTTGCCATCTCTAACCAGAGTATATGCTTTACACAGTGCTTTTTGTATGCTGATTAGAATTTTCTTTTAGCTTCCAACCTACTTGAAAAAGTAAATCGTCTACTTGTCCAGTGAACAAGTCGAATGAATAAACTTGGAAATATTTGAAATTGTGTACTATGTATCAATACCTTGCATATTTATCTGCTTTAATGTTAAACAATATCAATCTCTTCAATTCCAGTATTAGACAAATGTATCAAGATAAATGTTTGTTCAGATCTGTTCCCCCTAAATGTATTGTATATCCATTTATTCTTGTTTTGATTTGAGAATTACCCTTTTGTGGTACTCTGGGAGTCTGGGTTAATAGTTTGTTTTATGTTATAGGTATTTTGGTTGACAATGTGGTTGCTGCACCTGTAGATAGTGTTCCTTGGGCAGAAAACCTTCCGTCAAGCAGCACTCAATGGTCTGAGGTTCTTGTGAAGGAGATGATGAGTGCCTCCAACACGGATGATGCAAAGGCTCGTGCTTCCGGAGTACTGGAGGTTTTTGAGAGGGCCATGACCTCTCGTATTGGTGCAGAAGCACTTCAAAATTTCCAGAAGGTAGCTGAGTTCCCTTCCTTGTTCTCGAGCAATCTTTGTCATTGATGGTGATGCACCTGTCCCTGCTCGTTGCCTTTCGTTGGTGCTCAGCATGAATTGCAAAAGTTGGCTGGAGTTTCTAAAACTTCAATTTCTGGTTACTGCATAGTTTGTCTTTTTTTTTTCAGCACGTGTTTTGAATTATCTGGATGAATGAATGAGGTAAAGGCCAGAAGAGCTGGCATGCTATCAAACCACTTTGCAGCAAGGTCATTAATGTGCAAGTGACTGGCATCCTGAAATGTTTGCAAATACATGCATGATATAATCTTTTCCCCGCAAACACAGTATGTTATAATCTTATTATAGTTTGTTCTTTCTTTTCTGATAAGGGTGAACTCCTTCCTTAAGTGTAGTCTTCCACACTAGCAGCACCTTTAGTTCACATTTTTTTCGCATTGGATGTCCTATCATGGTTCCTTATTATAATAGATTAGTAATTCCTAGTCAGGAACCTGTTCCATTTCAATGTGATAGTTTTTGTGCCTTGCACAAGGGGCCATTCCTGCAAGCATTATACCGAGTGATATACATGTTAATGTGACAAAGAAACTGAGTGCATATCCAAATCTTTTGTTTCAAACTTTTTGGTGAAAAGAATGCAAACTTGATCCATCATTACACCAACTATTTGTCAAATATTCCAGTGTGCGCAAGGGCCAAGTTTAAGGGCCTGTTTGGTAGATTCTCAGTGGGAGCTAACTCTTAGAGAGAAGTGATTCTGTGGCTGAAAGTGATTCTCTATGATTAACTTTATGGAGATTTTTTTTTTCGAGAAGTGAATCAGGAGGAAGCTATTTTTTCAGCTCCCAGCTCCTGAATTCATTTCAGAGAATCACTTCTCAGAATCAGCAGACCCTAAAACAATCTGAGCCACCATAGAATTGGGTATTCAGAGCTCATTCTCATATAAATATTTACTGATTGATCAATTTTACTTATTCAAGGTGCATACGTTGCAATTAATTGAACTGCATTATGCTGGTTTATTTTTGCTTTCTTTTGGTTTATATATTGTTATGTTAAAAGGCAGTAAAGCTTGTATCCAACGTGAGTTGATGTTCTTGCCTTTAAACAGGAAAATTTGGTTTACAAGGAACAATTTGAAGCTGTTATTAGGGAGAACGCTATTCTGAAGAAAGCAGTTGCAATACAGCATGAGCGCCAAAAGGAGCAAGATGAGAGAAGCCAGGAGCTTCAGCAGCTGAAGCAGTTGGTTGTTCAGTATCAGGAACAAGTTAGAAGCCTTGAGGTACAACAGCTTCGTTGTTCTTCTTTTCTTTCCGTCGATCCTTTCTCCTTGAGGTGCCGAAGAAACTTATGCTTTCCTTGTGTCCTCTTCTTTCTCTTTTGCAGGTTAACAACTATGCCTTGTCCATGCATCTCAGGCAAGCGCAGCAAGGCAGCTCGATTCCAGGGCACTTCCAGCGTGACATTTTCTGAATAAGTGGAAACCTGAACTGGAGGTTTCCATAGCATCAGGATAGCATTTCACCCTTTCAGTTAGTGGCATGTCTTGTTATTGGCCTATATTTAACATATATAGCCAAATGATAACGTATCTTAATTTATGTTGTATACCAGTGTAAATGTATGCCCGTTGTTGGCACGCTGCTGCCCTCTGCAGTTGGGAGCTGGGAGAGCAAGCAGCCCAACATCGGCGTATTGTTGTCCAAAAACAGATGTTACTATGTTATCGATTTAGAGAGAGAAAAGATGAAACGGCGTTAAGTTATACTTGTGTGTACGTTATTTCGGTCAGAAATTTAGTTGAGTTTAAATCAAACTCAAGATAATTTTCCAGTTTGCCTGAGTCATTCGTTGCAGACGTGACTAGTAACTCCCTGGAAGCGTGTGACCTGGTATTTGTAGGTTTTTTCTGGCGTTGCAAGTAACCCTGATGGCTGCTAACGTCGTTGATGTGGCGCTTTGTTGCTTGCGTCATTGGTCTGAGGGCCATTCATATGCTGCCGAAGCCACGTTAGATAATTTTGAAATTTGAAACAAACATAACTCTTGTTTTCGTTATGGAACTGAATTGTCTTTGAAATCCAAAAGTGTGTTTTTTCATCTGACCAGGCTGGATCTCGTGGTAGATGCCTAGATGATGATCCAGTGCCAATTTCATCTCTAACAATATCTGACCATGACTATATTGAAGATGACATCACAGTGACACAGTTAGTTGGTCATAAGTGGTTTTTACTCGTGTGTAACAGCCCATCACTGTTCTTTGACTGTTTGTAGGACACTGATAAAATATGATATGGACCTGGGCCCAAGATGCTCCAGAATCATAAGTGGTTTTTACTCGTGTGATACCGGAGGAGGAAAAACGACATTATGGCTTACATACCACACGGTTGTGTTTGGCAAACAGAAAATATAGCATACGGATCTCATCTACTGGTTTAACGGTGTTGGGATACTAGGGGTTAAAATTTTAACCCCGTTACATCAGATGTTCGGATGCTAATTAGGAGAACTAAATAATAGCTAATTATAAAACTAATTGCAGAATTCCTAAACTAATTCGCGAGATGAATCTATTAAGCCTAATTAATCCATGATTAGCAAATGGTTACTGTAGCACCACATTGTCAAATCATGGACTAATTAAGCTTAATAGATTCTTCTCACGAATTAGACTCCATCTGTGTAATTAGTTTTTGTAATTAGACTATATTAATACTCCTAATTAGTATTTAAACATCCGATGTGACAGGGCTAAACTTTAGCTCCCTTGAGCCAAACACCCCTAAAAGACTCCTGTCATTAGAACAAAATCGCACTGTATGTGTGCAACACATGGGTAGATTCAGGGGGTGTTTGGATACTAGGTGCTAAACTTTAGCAGTGTCACATCAAATATTCATATGCTAATTAGAAGGACTAAACATGAGCTGATTATAAAACTAATTGCAGAACCCCTGGGCTAATTCGCGAGACAAATCTATTAAGCCTAATTAATCCATCATTAGCAAATGGTTACTGTAGCACCATTTTATCAAATCATGGACTAATTAGGCTTAATAGATTCGTCTCGTGAATTAGACTCCATCTGTGTAATTAGTTTTGTAATTAGTATATGTTTAATGCTCCTAATTAGTATCAAATATTCGATGTGATAAATGCTAAATTTTAGTAGGTGGTATCCAAACGTAATTCGTGATGTTCGTGATGTTCTCGGTCTCCTCGCCTTTCGATCGACAGACAGCTCTCTTGGAAAACGAAATTAGCTTCTGATCATACCTTTTTTTTTTTTGCTAAAAAACAAATCATCTTCATCTGCAAGCAGAATGGGTCTCGTAAAAGTTTCACATTTTGTGTCATCCCTCTGCACATATTTACGTGAGAAATATCCAGAATTTGCATTAAAAGCAAGCTACCTTAGCATTATTGTGAGAAATCCTGATCCACGCTGCATCTGAATCTTCAGTCTTAAAACCACGTACGGCAAGGCAGGAAAACACAACTTATGGTTGCCAGGACAGCCATGTTGCATTCCTCCAGAGTGGTTTAGCAACACTAGACAGCCTATCCAGGGGCCGTGATGATAAGCAAATATGAAATGCAGAAATAAATGGCCAAACATTACCCGAAGCCACCAATGTGTTGTTAGTGCCCAGTCATATACTCCATGAACTGAGCAACCAAAATACCAGGCATTATGTCCCACATTTTTGTGCCAAGAACGAGTAGCTGGTTCCAACAAATAAACGTAGAGTAGAACGGATTCAGAATCGACTGCAGAAAAGTTTTGATTGTAAAAGAACCATGTCAGAACCTTGACATGCTCCTCCAAAGAGGTTCAGCAACCGGCACTATTCATTGATGAATTTGCGATAGCTAACGATGCAAAACTCAAAACTGCATCCTCAGAAGTACAGAAATAAATTACTGAACATATCTGAAGCAACTAAAGCATTTCATATTCCCAGAGCGAGGAGTATATCCAGTTAACATTCTAATGAGACCATGCCAAGGTACATTTGATCGTCCTATCTGATGCAAACCGAGACATCGTAAGCAGGAAACATTCTAGTTCTCACTGACGTACGAATCCATGATCAGAGCAAGGTGAGTTCTGCAGAAGAAGGTGGCTGCCTGAAGCGATCATCATTGAGTCAGAGCTCACCTCACCAGGCATCGTCCGTCGCCACCCTGGCGTTGGCGCGCACGCGCTCGAACGCCTCGACGGGCACCGTGAGCGTCCCGGCGCGCGCGTGCCAGCGGGTGCCGTGCCGCGCTACCTTGCCCGACACGTCCTCGACGGCCTTGAGGAACTCCCTGGCCTGCGCCGGCTCTAGCACCTCCTTGACGGCGACCTCGACGGCGCGCCACCGCAGCTTGTCCGCCCGCCGGGCGGCGCGCGCCATCTTGCACATCTCCTCGGCGGCCGTCTCGGCGACGCCGTCCTTGGTCTTCTCGCACGCAAGCTTCATGGCGTAGGTGGACTGGTACTCGGCCACCTCGCCGTCCAGCGCGGCCTCGCGGGCGCTGAGGCGGCGGGCGGCGGCGGAGAGTGCGTGGCTGGTGCGGGACGGGAGGGACGGGAACAGCGCCGGCAGCAAAGCCAGGAGCATGCAGGACGGGCGGAGGTCCCCGCCGAGCCAGGAGAGTGCGGACACGGCCAGCGGCGGGTCGTCGGGGCGCGCCACCAGGCCGGGGACGTCGCGGGGGCGGACGGGCGGGCCGGCGGCCAGGCGGGAGTAGCGCGCGCGGAGGCGGGCGAGGTCGGCGGTGATGTCCATGGCGGCCGCGCTGTCGCTGTCGCTGGAGTCCGACGACAGAAGGCGACGGTGCGCCATCGGGTCTACGGCGCCGGGCGCTGGCGACCATGGGAAAGCAAGACGGCGAATCAAAGATTAATTCTATTCGACAGAAAGAAACAGCAAGAAGACGGGGAAGGATTCGAGGCCAAGAATCCATGGGGAGAATCAAGAACGCGGAGATTGAAGCCAAGAAAGAGGGGTTAGTTAGTTACAGCAGGGGACGAAGCAGGGGAGGCAGGAGAGGAAGCCCTTCTCCTTCTCCTTCTCCTTGTCCTTCTTGGCGCTCTTGCCCGCACCGCCGCTGCGGTGGTACCCGGCGTCGTAGCCGAAGTAGAAGTCGTCGGCGTCGCCGCCGCCCAGGGGGCTCAGGAACGGCATTGGCCCTGCGCGCGTATAGAGAGAGAGAGAGAGAGAGAGAGAGAGAGAGATGGCCGAGGCAAGGGGTGGGTGGGTTTAATGAAGCCCGGCCGCGAGCCCGCGACCCTTGCCGCCGCGCCGGTGTGGGCGACGAGGCGCGGTGCGTTCCACCTTCCAAGTGGTATTCTGCACCGTCTGATCGTCGGATCCGACGGCTGAGGAATGACACTCAAGGGGAACGTGTATGACAGAGGATAGCACCATGTCCTCCCTCCATCCCGATTTAACTGTCGCTTGGGAACCGGGATTGTGAGGGAAACATAGTTTCCGAGCGACACTTAATAGGGGACAGAGGGAGTAAAGCACATTCATAGTAAAATGCTCAAAATTGATGGGACGCAAAAACTGCAGACCAAAATTGTAAAGAATATCTCCACCAAGGTCATGTTTAGTTTCCTCCAAACTCCCAACTTTGACACTATGCAAGAAGAAGATTCTCCATCACATCAAACTTGCGGTACATGCATGGAGTACTAAATGTAGATGAAATAAAAAACTAATTGCACAGTTTTGTTGTACTTTGCGAGACGAATCTTTTAAGCCTAATTAGTCAATATTTGGACAATAATTCACAAATACAAACGAAACGCTGCAGTTGCGCATTTATGGCAAAATGCCAATTTTGCCACTCCCAAATTGGGAACTAAATAAGGCCCAAATCATGTGAATTCGTGTGTTCTAGACACGACTCAAGATGGGTTATTTATCCTCAGTCACCAATATATTTTTTCTTTCCCTCACCAATAATATTTTTTGTATTTTTTTAACTAGTGTTGCAGCAGATTAAACAGCACCATGAATAGAGTAGAAGGATGAATCCCCTTCATTTAGGCGAGGGAGGTGTGTTTGGTGATCACCAAATTTCTTTTTTTGTAATGGGATCGGATCAATAGCACCTCTTATCACCAAAATGATATTTTTTTTTAGTATTGAGGAGAAGGATGAGTAATCTGGATTTGGGGATATAGTCTTTTAATCTCATCTTGACCACTAACATAAATCTCATCTTGGACTTTATTTGATGGGGAAATGATCTCATCATTACTTCTATTTTTCTCTTCTATTCATGCCAATTCCGGTGCTACCCCCTAGCGGTGTTAACAGGTGTGGAAAATAAGGGAAAATTAGTTTTGTAGCATTGAAAGATCGCGACTTCCGTAAAATATCACTGAAAGATATCAGCCCCCGTAAAATACCACTGAAAGGTGCATATTTTTTTCACCGAAAACTTATTTTGGATACTTTTCAGCACATAACGCGAACATGAAATGACCTTGCTACCCTTAGGTTGAGGACTAAAAGAAAATCAAGTCTCAGGCGGTCGGTCAACCACACACCCGTGACTCGTCACCCTCCCCTCGCACAAGCCCGTCACCCTCCCACCAGCGGCGCCACCCCTCCCCACCACCTGCGACACTAGTACCCATCCGTCCCTGCAAGTGGGTAAGACTAAAACCCTAGCTCGTCCTATCCCTGTTTCACCAACAACAAGAAGGATGGCAGCTTCTGTAGAAACACCAACAAGACCACCAGGCACACCAGTGGGTGGACCAATAACAAGAGGAATAGCAGAACAACTGGATATATCACCAGGAGGCATTACTAGGAGGGTCATCATAAACTAGGCTAGTGTGATCCTGAATCATTTCATTGAACTATTACTGTATGGAAAAGTCATGTATTGAACCTATTTTGAGCATGTGTTGTTTTGCATGTGTTGGACCAGAGCACTAAGTTGGCTATTGCACTAGTATGTGTTTCATTAGTCACTATGTTACGCGTTGGTCAATATTAGTCCATGTGTTGAACCAGAATAATATTTTTCATGTGTTTAGTTAATATTTAGTGCATGTGGTGACTTGTACAATGAGCTTGTGTTGAAATGCTATCAGTTGAGGTCATGTGCTTGTTTCTTATGTTTTTAGTCATCAGGTACCGGATTGGGAGCATTTTAATTCAAGTTAATAGAGCTAATGCTGAAATCTAACAGATTGGTATTTTCAATTTATGTCTTGATATTTTCAGTTCATGTCTTCGCCTTTCAGTGGTGTTTTACGGGGCTGATATCTTTCAGTGCTATTTTACGGAAGTCGCGATCTTTCGATACTACAGAATCAATTTTTTCAAAAGATAATATTGCCCGCATTGACACAATCACTGCAACTGTACTCCTACTTCTGCATAATACAAGCTCTTGTGATTGCGTAAAAAACACTGAAATTAGATCCCGAGAACCAAAATATTAGCAGCAGATTGGAATGGAAGAAAGACAGCAAGATAGACATAACTAACCTCATATAGGGGAAGAAAAGGAACGCCAACCAGCGTATTTACTGTTGCGTTTTTCTTCACGCGGTTGAAAAACATGCATGAGCCGACCAGTCGCGTGGGGTCTACGCAAGCGCTTCGTCCGTGTATCCCAAAGAAATCAATTCCCATATGCGGGCTGGCCTTTTGTAGGAACAAATGCGACGCCGCTCCATCATCGCCGCCTCCACTCGGCCCCCGCCCCAGCAGCTCGCGGAGGATACACTGGCAGTAAACTTAGTATCAATCCTGGTTGGTAGGATGCAAATCTTTCAAAAATTTATTCGGGATAAACCAATCGAGACAAAAGGGGATCTTTTATCCCGGGTCACTCAACCACGACTAAAAACTCTCTTTTATCCCGATTGATAATACCAACCGGGATAAAAAGGATCACTACCAATCGGGATAAAAAGGATCGCCACGCCAGGCGCTGCAAAAAAAAAATCCCAGGGAGCCCCCCACACGCGCACATCACAAGTCACGCCAGGCGGTGTGAGGGATAACCCACGACCTCCAGCCTCGCGCGTAGCTTCCTGCCATCCCACCTACACAGCACATCTGACTATATAGGGGATGCAATCCTTTTGTACTAACTCGTGGGGACCCTTTCATCCCGGTTGAAAACACCAACCGGGATAAAAGACCTCTTTTTATCTCGGTTGGTATTACAAATCGGGATAAAAGAGTTCGAGGGATTTAGTCCTCTTTCAGCCACCCCGTGGGGACCCTTTTATCCCGGTTTGAAACACCAACCGGGATAAAAGACCCCTTTTTATCTCTATTAGTATTACAAATCGGAATAAAAGGTCCTCGACCCTTTTATCCCGGTTGGTGTTTCAAACCGGAATAAAAGGTCTCCCATGGTCTTTTTTTTCCACTAGCCTTTGCAACCGGGATAAAAGGTCCCGGTTGGTGAGCGCCAGTGACCGAGCTTTAGTCTCGGTTGGTGAACCTTTTGTCCCGAGTCAATTTTAAATCGAGATAAAGGGGACGCATGGTAGGTGAGTTCTCTACTAGTCAGTTTCTTGCTAGGCGAGTGAATGATTAGCTGGAATAGTGTTCAATGCTCACCGTGCAAGGCGATCTTCGTTAGATTGAACATTATTCGTCATCAGTAGTACACAAAATTGAACCCCAGATGCCGCTGGCCATCCCTGTCTTGTTCTATCAGTGTCGTCGCTCCTTTAGATCATTGCTCCTCCGTCACCCCCGATCCTCTTCATGTCCACCTTCTAAGCCATCAGCTTTGACTCAAAATGTAATCAATCCACTGCGCCAAATCTTCCCAAATCGAGCCTAACATGATCCATTGATTCCAATGAAAAAAAATAATCCCAAAATGAACAAATCAATACCATCCCATGTTTGAGACGCGAGCAGGCGCGGATGAAGAGGAGGAAGAAGAAAAGGAGAAGGAACTAGATCCCCTTGGGTGCGAAATTCTGAGCACCGAAGTCGGAAGGTAGTATTATCTTTTGCCACACTAGTTAACATCCATTTGAGTTGTGGATGGAGGATTTCTCTATCTTTCGGTGTCATAAAGAGTTCTCTATTAGGTCAAGCATAATCAGTAACTAGTCACACTGCTAAGTAGAAACGAGTATATGCATGCAGTCCTAAGTAACGCTTTTGAAAGAAGAGAACTGCTCTAATGCTCATAAAATAGAATTGATAATACTCCCTCCGGTCTAAATTGTAGGTTGTTTTAGCTTTCTTAATTCATATAGATATTATTATGCATCTAGATATAGTGTATGTGTAGGTGCATAATAATATCTATGAACTTAGAAAAATCAACATGACATACAATTTAGAATGGAGGGAGTAATTAATAAATGCTTTAGGATATGTACTATTTTTTTTTGGAAAAGAGTACTAGAGCAGAACTCTTAGGACCCCTTTGGCAAGGCTTCGACTCCTTGAAACAGCTCCAGCTATGGCTCCAGTGGTTTGTCTGGTGAAGCTGAAGTCATTTTAGAAAACGTTTGGCAAAACGACTTCTCCTATTTTTCATAACTGAATGAAATATGTCATATGTCCAATGTACCCCTAGCTGTTTCACTTTGTTGTACAAATCATTTTGTACTTTTCTTCAATTTATATTGTAATTTCATATGAAATAGAAAATGATTAACATATATAAGTATAGATTAAAGTAATAGTTTCTCTTTTCTCTTTCTTTTTTTCTTTTTCTCTATTTTTCTTTTATTTTTCTGCCTTCTTTTTTTATCCTTTTCTCCCTTCTTTATTGCTCCTTATCTGTTCCTCCTTGGCTCATCCTTTCTTCGGGGCGGCGCTCTCCAGCTCCATCCTCATGATGCTGCTTTTGTTCTGCGCCACACCGTGTCACTCTCTCCGTCCATCCTCATGCGTGCTGGTGTGGCCCGGGCCGCACGAGACATCCGATGCTGTCAGGTGAGGCTAGGTCGCAGAGCCAGGTGCTCGTGCCCACGCCGGGCGACGCGGCCATGCTGGCGCCAGCTGGGGCAGGAACGGGGTGTGAAGCGCCTAGGCCATTCGCCGGTGATCCTCTGGCCGGCTGCATACCGCCACGCTTCCGGTATGATAGGGGGACGAGGGGATGGAGAGGTACAGTGGCATTGCTACTGTAATAGCTGCGAAACTGGAGGAGCAATTTTGTACTCGTGCTTGTGGAGATGGGGAGGAGCTGAGTGGAGCTGCTATTTTAGGCTCCGTCCGCTCAATTCATTTGTGCGAATGGCTCCTTCAGTGCTCCACCCCTGAAGCCATTTTAGATTTGGCCGTTTGGTATGGCTCCTCCTGAAGCTGGTGGTGGAGCTGTTAAAAGAGTGTAGGTACCCTTGGAAGTACATGATATTAGATTCTACGCCCATGAGTTGTATTCATCTACTTAGTAACATGAACAATATCAGATCAAGGCACGATATCGCATACTATTAGCATTTGGCATGATTTGCGGAGAAAAAATTGTTAAAGTTTATTCAAAACTATAGAAAAGAAATAGTATACAGATAGACAAAATCAAGTGAGCACTCATTTTGTGAGTTTTTGAAATGGCGAAGTTTATGGATAAAATGTCCCTACTTTTAGACCATGCCGGTGTCTCAATTTTTGTCAAACAACTATACATGGCCTATTCCAATCAGAGCAAATTTCTTAGTTTCTGTCTGAAAATATTGTAATTTTTCTGCAAAATCATATAGACTGTTTTAAACATACTTCAACCGTTCTATTCCCTATATTTGGAGTCAAACTTCTTAGAGCAACTCCATGAGATTGATTTTCCCCTTTATCTCCCTACGGGGGAATCCCATTTCACAATTTTGGATTTTGAAGATGAATGCTACAACAGATTCCCTTTCCTGTTTCTATCCACGCGCCCACATGTCAGTGAGTAAGGGAGTGTTTGGTTCTTTAGGACCTCCTAAAATTCCTATCACATCGAATGTTTGGATACTAATTAGAAGTGTAAATATAGATTAATTATAAAACCAATTGCACAGATGGAGACTAATTTGTGAGGCGAATCTATTAAGCCTAATTAGTCCATGATTTGATAATATGGTGCAGTAAACATGTGCTAATGATGGATTAATTAGGCTTAATAGATTCGTCTCGTGAATTAGCCTCCATATATATAATTAGTTTTATAATTAGCTCATGTTTAATCCTCCTAATTAACATTGAATATTCGAGGTGCCATGAATTTTAGTCCGAACTAAAGAACTAAGACCCCCCCTAAATCATCTTCTTCCTTCTCTCCCTCGCTTCTCCTCCCGTGGCTGGGGCAACGAAGGTCGCTTGGCTGCTCGCGCGTGTGGGAGGGGCCACAGCACGCTTGACCTGCTCGCCCGTGCCGTGGGAGAAGCCACGGCGGCGCCTGGCTCGCTCGCCCGTGGGCAGGGTGGCAGCGCTCAGGCTGTTTGCCTAGTAGGGGGCAACGCTCAACCCTGCCGTGGCACCGTGCGTTGGAGTGGGTGGCGCGCGAGGAGGGGGGCAAAGGACGGTGGCAAGGGTCGGGACGCCACACGTGGGCGTGGCTTGCAATGGCAGCACGTGACCGGACGGTGCAGAGGGAGGGGTGGTGCGGATCGTGTGGCTAGGAGACCAGGGATCATGCGATTGTGAAAGAATTGATGGAAAGGGAGAAGGGTGATTTCTCCTTTAGAAAGGGGAGAGGGAGGAAGATAAACATAATCGAGAAAAAAATAAAGAGGAATGGAGAATGGAAAGAGAACCTAGATGAGGTTTTTTACCCTCTCAGTCTATTTTATGGCTGAAAAGTGGACAAAGTAAATGGAGAAGGGGATCTTTTGAGGTTGCTCTTAGATAGGACACCGTTTTTATCTTGCACGTCAACTTGACACTAAAAGAAATGAAAACATGGTTCAAGTCGATCATAACAACTAAAACATCTTTGTTTCCACTTTGGATTGTGAATGCTAATTTCAAAAGCTAAAGCAAAACAACCATCTTACTTTTTAAAGTGCTTGTGGGAGTGCAAAGCCTCCTCTACATCTAACTTTAGGTTGCATCCAACCAACAACAGCATATTAATGGTTTGTTTAGTATCGCTCCAATCTATGTTTCTTAGTTCCAATCTATATTTCTACGACGAAGCAGATCTGTCATGAAGCTAAAGCTGCTACGCGAGCAAGGGAATGAAAGGGTTTTGTGTGTGATTGCTGATGGTACCCTTATGGTGTTTACACCCACTCTATGACACCATTTGGTCAAAATTTTATACCACAAAAATATTTACAGATGCTTATGTAAAAATTTACGGATGCTTACGTAAAGATTTACGTGTGTACATAAAACACGACAATGGCACGCGGAAGTTCGTATACAAAGATAGTATCTTTCTGGAAAAATTCGTCCCCTAAAAAGAAAAGCCGCCCATGGACACGCTACTTGGTCTGCCATCATCTGTGTGATCACAAACTCTGACGGGCAGCAGCAGCAACGATGAGAAAGCGTGTTGACGGTTCTGACCCCCAAAGCCAAACATTACCTCTGCGAGCTCGTCTTTGCTTTGCTTTGCTTTCCTGCTCACCACCAAACCACAGGTACTATAATCAACAGCCGTCAGCAGATCACTCGCTCTCACACTGATCACTCCTGTCCTCTGAAAAAGGCGGAGAGGGTAGGGGAGTGAGGTGGTTTGGTGGCCGCAGCTGATGGCGCCGCCGCTGCTCCCCTCCTCCGTGCTCCTCTTGCTCCACATCGCGCTGCTGCTACTCGTCGTCCCCTGCTCCGCCCAGGTACCGCCCTCTCTCCCTCCCTCGTAACTAGCCCGCCTGCGGTCTGATTCTTGCTGCGGTCTCAGTTTCTTGGGTGTGCCTATCCGTGGGTGGCTCGTGTAAAAATTCTTGCCCGGTTCGATCTGATCCTTACGACTCAGTTCTTGTTAGACGTTTTTTGGTTCTTGCTATAATTGGAGCGCGATTAGTTATTCGGGGTGCCTTTTTTTTGCTAAACTTGCGACCAGAATTCACTTCACCGCTGGGCATCAGTGAATGAACGATTCGTGCGGTTCTTGTTCCGATCAGGTTGGGGATTCGTGCTCCTCCGCGCGCGACTGCGGCACGGGCCTGTACTGCGGCAACTGCCCCGCCTCCGGCAGGACCAAGCCCTCCTGCATCAGGGACCTCGCGATCCAGCCCACCTCCATTGTAACCCACCGCACCCCCCTGTTCCGCCTCTTCCTCTGTAGCTTCTCTTCGTCCTGATACAAATGGGGATTTCGCTTCTTGTCCAGGTGAAGGGGCTGCCCTTCAACAGGTACTCATGGCTCGTCACCCACAATTCCTTCTCCATCCTCGGGGAGCCGTCGCGCACCGGGGTGGAGAGGGTCACGTTCTACAATCAGGAGGACTCCGTCACCAACCAATTGAGGGTATGTTCTGGATCTTTACGAGCAGATTAAGTATGTCTGGGAAGAGAGTGTAACCGATTAAGCAATTGATGTGGAGGTGCTTGCAGAATGGCGTCAGGGGACTAATGCTTGATATGTATGACTTCAACAATGATGTATGGCTTTGCCACTCCCTGCAAGGGCAATGCTACAACTTCACTGCTTTCGTAAGTTTATTCCTTGTAGATACTTACTGGTTCATCGCCCATCTCATAATTCTGTAACTCCATGTTCGGACTCAGGACTAGTGTTTGTTTATTGTTTTCATTATTAATCTTGATTTCCCCCAATTTTGGATGAGAACACCTCCTGGAAGAATTCAATTGGTCTGAATAAATGTAGGAAATGATAGTTTATTTCTTTGTCCCTAAATTTATCTGCAACTCTGAAAGATGTTACACGGGCTCCAAAACTAAAATGTTCAACTTAAATTTGATGTTAGGTACCAGCAGTTGAGACACTAAAAGAGGTGGAAGCATTTCTCTCTGAGAATCCCTCGGAGATTGTAACAATATTTATCGAGGATTATGTTCGTTCACCGATGGGACTGAGCAAGGTCTTTACTGCTGCTGACTTGATGAAGTATTGGTACCCCATCTCGGAAATGCCAACTAATGGTAAGGACTGGCCAAGTGTCACAGATATGGTTGCAAAGAACCACAGGTTGCTGGTGTTTACTTCTGATTCTTCAAAGGAGGCTAGTGAAGGAATAGCTTACCAATGGAGCTATTTGATAGAGAATGAGTGTAAGTATGACTATCTGTGCTCTACTAAGATATAGTTACACATGGCTTCCTGTATATTGTTAGATAGTGATGACCAAATAGAAAGCACTTCAGTTACAATATGTACTACCATATCTTCCTAGTTCAGAATTGAGACTAGTTTACTACAAAGATGAGTATGACCAATTTGGAACCAAAACTAGTGAGTGTTGAGTGACTTCATTGTTTCCCTCTGGGTTTTGATGTTCATAAATAACCAGCAGTTACTTTAGAATTGGAAGAAAAACTGCTTTGAATGTTAGATTTGTTTCAACATAACCAACATATTGTTTTTAGTACTGACATGTACTTAGGTTTCTCAGTTTCTACTAATTTTGAATAATTTTAATTTGTTTCTTAGGATGATACGATCTGAAAATGTACATGACATAAGACTGTACACGTGAATGTTGCCATTGTGAATTGATACCTAATATACCTAAAGTATGCCTTGGAACAATTGTGTTACCCCTAATATTGAACTTGAAATTTTTATTATTGTTTTGTGCATAATGATTAGTCAAAATGTAAAAAATATCTGAAGTTCACACAGTGCTGTACTTGTTCAGTTCGATTCGAATACTATGGCAGCTCAAATATATTATGTATTTAAACTGTAAAAATCTCTTGCTGATTGCAACCAAATCATGCGATCTTTTGTGTCAATGTTACTATGATGCAGTGCAATATCCTGTGCTGAATTTGTGTTAACGATATATGCTGCCATTTTGCTAGTATAGGAAGTATTTTCCTATACTAGCAAAATGGCAGCATATATGGTTTACACAAATGCATATATCGTTAACACAAATGCATTGGATCTGCTATAGCTTCGCAAATGCATTTTTTATAAAGTTTTATGTAATCTGTAGATTCATGCTTGAATATTGATGTACACTAAATTATAATCTTTTTGGAATGTCGTCTTTCCTACTAGTACACATAGCAAAGCTGAGTCGGAGTGGAATCATCTGCAAAAGTGCAATTGGCAGATTTCCTTCCTCCTATTGTTTTGGTGGCTACGTATCCATATGGTTTTAGAGTTTAAGAAACCTATTAGTTATACTGATTTCAAGGGAAAATGGGTTGACTACTTTCAAAATGCAAGTTTCGGATGTTCCTATCATTTATTTCAGAACATGGTATCTAGTCTAAAATGTGTAGCAATCTCATCAATATGTTATGCTCCTTCTTAAACAAGACATAACCAATAACAGTGAACAAGATTAATTGTTGTATAGTCGTACAAATGAGATTGCTTGAAGTTCTGAATAATCGTATCTGCAGTCTAAATTCTAAGAATCACTAAAGTAAATGCACAGCTTCCTGTCTTGTTCTGTTAACATTGGTCAAGATTTTTCGGACTGGTAACCATGTTATGCACACTAGCAATACACATATCTTATGGCTAAATAAGAAAAGAAATTAACTAGAAAATGTCCTTGCACAATCTTAATTGCACATACTTCACCCGATGCAATCTGGTTAAAAATAGACACAAATTTGTTTTGATCTCAGGAACGCGATTGTGGCTTTATTTACCGCAACACAAGATTTGAGGTTAGAAATTGTATTCCTAACCAAGAGGCTAGATTATGCCTTAGACTGACCTGGTGACCATCTATGAATTTGCCATCTGAAAAATGAAATATTAATAGCCCTGGTAACTATTACTCAACTATAAGGTATCTGCAATAGACTTCTCTTCTGCCAAAATTCTCATTTCATTTCTTGTGGTCATGGCAGCTGGAGATCCAGGGATTGTGCCTGGTTCTTGTCCAAACAGAAAGGAATCACAGCCACTGAACTCAAGATCTGCATCTCTATTTCTGCAAAATTACTTCCCCACGATGCCTGTACAGAATGAAGCATGTAAAGAGAATTCTGGGCTACCACAAATGGCCCAAGCTTGCTATGCTGCAGCTGGAAATAGAATCCCCAACTTCATAGCTGTGAATTTCTACATGGTAATATTTGATTCCCACAGTTACAAACGAGATATGTCTTCTTGTGGAATAAAAAGTTTCTTACTGTGCTCTCTGCAGCGAAGTGATGGTGGTGGTGTTTTTGATGTTCAAGACAGAATCAATGGCATCACATTATGTGGTTGCAACACCATTGCTGCTTGCCAGGTAATTATAAAGTTGCAGTTGTAATGCTGACCACTTTCTGCACTAGGGTTAGTTTGTTCTCCATGATCATTAGCACCGGCCTGACATTTCTGGGAGGACGGAGGACCATAAAGCATTCTCTTTTGGAGCATACGAGTTTTGTCATATCCCTTTTTTTTTTCAGAATACGCAGGAGAGCTGCGTATCTTTTCATTAAGAAGAGAATATACCTTTTTTTTCAGACTGGTGTTTTTCATCAATGTCCTCACCAATGAATATCTGCAGGCTGGGGCACCAATGGGCGCATGCAAGGACACTGGGGCACCTAATCGGACTCCGTCATCATCATCGTCATCCTCCTCCTCTGTAGATGGAAACATCTATTCGGGAACTATAGAATTCAAGACCCATCCGACTGCTGATGCCAGCACTACATCCATGCGGAGTAGTTTTGTTCTTCTGCTAAGCCTGGTGTTGACTGTAAAGCTGGTTGCATCTTTCATGCATTAGTTTCTTTTTCAAACTTTTCCACGGTTTTTTTATAGAAGAAATTGATATCAGTGTTTGAAGTGAGCTTGTCTCTCTATTCAGATGACAGTTAGCACCTTACTAGCTTTATAGTCTAGAGTTGAGAGGGGGGGAGTAGATGACGTTTGGATCAATGTTAATAGAAGAATGAGTAGCAATCTTACTCTGTTCACCCAAAAATATTACAAACAAACCGATGGGTCATGTTCCTGCTGCTAGTGTCATATGCAGATGTGTGTTATGTTGCCAAGTTGCATGGAGTACTACGAAGAAAATATCTAGAATTTTACCAAACTTGTGTGGTTGTGTTTTTTTTTTTCGTTTTCCAGATCATTGAGATAATACTTCATCTATCAGTGCCATACATTACATCACATACGTTAGGATCATACGACAGATGGTTGTCTCAGATGGTTAATGTTTCTCCATAAACCATTTTAATTGGTGCATTCAACCGCTCTAATGATATTTTTTTCTTCACGTACAAATTGAGTCTTAAATTTTCTGGTGTAACGACGAAATATCATAATTATGTAAAAATATATTAGAAACTTTCATGATCAGTTTAAAGATTATGGTCATTTGGTAACACATTAACCCTAGAAATAGAAGATCGCATGCGAAAAAATGATGAAAACACTTTTAAAGATTTATTTCTAGAATTCTTGGTTTTTTCCCCCTTGAGTCCGTTTTGTGATATTTGTTTCTATTATATGAAACATAGTAGAGATAGAGATGTTTTTTCTAGTAAAGATGGAGATGTTAATATACACACAGGCATGCCCACTTCTATGAATACGTACTCACACACCCTATCCCGATTGGAGAAAAATGTTTTTTGAATGAAATTATTAAAAGAACAATTAGCTAAAAATACAAGCAATTTATCTAATGGTCACGTTACACCACAACAGATATAACCAACAAAGGTACCCTATCTTCATCTGGTATCTAAATGGGTGTCAAATCAACCTTCAATGATGGTGTTTCTTTCATTTTAAGACATAGTTTTTCCCTTGATAAAATTACTACCTCCGTTCCAATATGAACAGAGAGTATTTATTTTGCCATTGCGATTTCATTAATTCTTTCATTCTTTCAGCGATGCCTGCATCGACAAGGTGTGTGTGGACCCACTTGGTAAATGGACGTTAAATATGGGAGAAAAGCAAAGTTTGCAGCGACAACGAATAAGAACTATCAACTCTTTCCTCCGTTTCAAATTGTATGTCATTTTGACTAGATGCACGTCTACAATTTGGAACGGATGAAGTATATATCTCTGTTTTTTTAACCTGAGATCTTTTTTGGCCAGTGTTACCCTTAGAATTTAGAAATGTGGAGTGGCCTGTCCATGCTAAAACCTTCCCTTCCTGAAATGCAAGTCTGAACTCTGAATACAAAGAACTGCGAAGTTTTTTTTTAAAAGGCAAGAACTGCGAAGTTCGGGACGGGATTGAACCTGAAGCAACAACCGTGGTCGTCGTTCCTTGCGTTTTTTTTTTCGAAAGATGTCGTTCCTTGCGTTAATAATATTTAAAAAAAACATCCACGGCCGTGTGGATTGTGGTGCCTGCTTTTTCCTCCCTGGGGGAAAATCTCTAGCTGCATGCGTCCATGCAGGGTTCTCGTCGGATAGTGGAAATCAGCACATGGAGCCGCGTCGGGTGACCGCGAGCGAGACTGCAAGGAGGGAAGAGAAACACGACTCGGCCGGCCGACGTCCGCCGACGCGAACGGAGCTACAGCGACGTCGGAAGCTGCCCTTCGCCGGCCACCGCTGAACCGTCGTCATCTAGCTAAATGTGGAAATGCTTTGTTCTCGTATTATGTTTTGTGAGATGGTGGAAGCTCAAGCATTTCCACATTTTCAAAAAGAAAACTTGCAATGATCTGGTTTTAGGGTCTTCCAAAAACTAGTCAACCATTAGTGTATCCATAGCTATTGTGCCCAATTTTGAGAACCGGTGACAACCGCGAGATCGAGTTTGGTACGTACGAAGATGATGTGAATTGGAAGATTGTGATAGCGTAGACCTTCACTATATCTCGCCATATTGGTTGTTGGTTTTGGGTTGGCAAAATAGAGATTGTGTGCAAAATACTGAGCATAGATTTTTGGGGGCAGTTTTTCCTCTTCATGCATAAAATTCAATTTTATATAATACTCCTTTGTATACCTGACATTGTTTACTTTGACCAACCTTTTTTACTTATCTTCATGTAGCAACACTAAAATGGCGGGAATAATCTGTCAGCATTAAAATGGATTACCATTTCAGAGATGTTGGTTCTAGAGCGAGGGCGAGCACGTGCACAAGTCGAGTGTCGATCACGCAAACGGTGGCCGCGGCGCGGACGGCCGAGAACGGTCCGGTCCCTATCCGTTCGCCGTCGTCGTCGGCACGCATGCTTTTGCATTTGCTTCCCCACCAGCTAGCTACTCTACCTATAATATCCTCCCAGTCAATCACCAGGCTGCAGCCATCCGCCGTCCAGCCCCACCCCCGCTCGGATCGACCACCCAGTCGTTCCCTCGGCGCACCAGGCGGCGCCGCCATGGACGCCACGCTGCTGCTCTCCGCCAACGCCGCCCTCGCCGCCCGGCGCCGCCCTTCTACGCCCGCGGGACGCCCGGGGCGGGTTGTGCCGGGGCGGGGCCCGGCGTCCTGCAGGCCCGTCCGCGCGCGCGCCGCAGCAGCGGCCGCGCCAGCCGCGGGAGGCGTCGACGGGGTGAGGACGGCTTTTTTTACTTTTCTCTAAATTTTCCTTGGTTATAAGAGGAATTGATGCTATTTTGGTATCTACCCTTGTTTAGAATAGTACTCCTTCCGTCTTTAAAGTTGAATTGGTGCTGGATTATATACTCATGCTTGAAACCAACCCCTTTTTCCGGCCGAAATTCTCCCAAGAATGAATTGGAGGCTTTTCTTCTTCAGAATCAGAACAGGGAAAAAGAAGTGAACAGTAACTCTTTCTGAAATAACCACCTTGTAACAGCACTGTTGTAAAAAGGGAGGGGAAAAAAAGCAATTTTCCTTTAGATTAGTAGGACGATGTCAAAGTCATTCTTGTTCAATTCACATTCCTGTCGTTCAGATGCCTCTTTCAGCAAGCGCACAAATACTAGTGTTCATCTGTTGACGAAATTGTTCTCCTTGGAATTGAATATATGTATGGGTTTTAACATCACTTCTGTACTGATAATATCTGCACCCTCCTTGTTCAGCAAAGCAATGGAGTTTACACGGTTGGTGACTTCATGACGACAAGGGAAAATCTCTACGTTGTCAAACCTACAACTTCAGTTGACGAAGGTACCCCTCTCCTCCTTCCTAGTGTGATGCCTGGGCTCGATTGCTTTGTAATTTCCCAAGTTGCTCACTTCTGCTGTTTCTTTTTGCGCAGCCCTTGAGATGTTGGTGCAGCACAGGATCTCTGGCTTCCCTGTGATTGACGACAACTGGAAGCTGGTTAGTTTTATCCTTAAATCTTTTCCCCAACTGTCTTATAGAGTTATAGTATTCTTCTACTCTGTTGTTATTGGACCGCATGAACTTAGTTCACTTTCCTCTGTTAACCTGAATTACACCAATTAGCTTGGCTATTATTGCAGTGCTATCTCTGATGTCAATTATATTCCCAATATCTGCACCTGCAGGTTGGGGTCGTATCAGATTATGATCTGTTAGCATTGGACTCAATGCCAGGTATTCATGATTTCCAGGAAATTTTAATCTTTTGCTTGCAAAGAATTCATATTACACCATTTGTTTGGAACTGCACACATACCAAGTCATTCATGCTACTAGTCAGTTGTGATGCAACAAAAGGAGCTACCTTCTGCATGTTGTCTGTAGTATATTTCATACAACACTTTGATCATATCCTTTCCATTACTTTCTATTGTGTCCTGCAATTCATCTTTACAGTCATATATTGTTCTACATGGTGTCTGGCGCTATTCTTCTTTTTTGGGAAACAGTTAGTGGTAGTATTCACTATTCTTCTTTTTTGGGAAACAGTTAGTGGTAGTATTCATTATCTCTTCATTTATTATATTTATCTCATGATTCAGGAAATGGACTGGCTGACACAAATACAAACATGTTCCCTGAGGTGGATAGTACTTGGAAGGTATCTCATGATTGAATTACTCATGTTGGCTAGTGTACTACTTTTAAAAAATAGTATCTTTACATATCAGCTCTATTTTTTCTGACCTTTTTATCTCCCACCTATTGAGATGAAATGCTCTGCTTTGATGTGGAGGCAGTTTTTCTTTATGGGGGGAATTTTCTGTGTTCACAAAACAGCTCCTCCATAGAATAAAATGTTCGCACCACATGAGACTTTGAACCACACTTTTGTACATCAAGAATCCTCAATCAGTCTAGCTTAAACAAAATAAGGATAACATTCTGCACTGTTTGTACTATTAGAATATCTGATTATTTCTCTCATTTGTTTTCACTACTTCTATGAATAAATTTGTGGTCATCTCTTCAGGATATACTTTTTTTAACTCATAATTACTGCTCTACAGACATTCCGTGAGATACAGAGACTATTAAACAAAACTAATGGCAAAGTCATTGGTGATGTAATGACTTCTTCACCTCTTGCGGTGCGTGAAAATACTAATCTTGATGCTGCCATAAGGTTGCTACTTGAAACCAAATACCGAAGATTACCTGTAGTTGACAGCACAGGGAAACTAGTGAGTGGATCCATCCTTCCTTGCAGTTCCTGTTTGTCTGCTTTAGCTCAATACCATTAACAAAATATTTTGAACATTCTTTTTTGCGTAAACATAATGAAATTTCCGTTCCTGAAGGTTGGGATGATAACAAGGGGAAATGTCGTCGGAGCTGCTCTCAAAATAAAGAAGAAATCTGAAGAAGGCGCTTGAATCGCACAGTGCCTTGGCATTCAATTCATTGAGACATTGATTGGTGAACTTCATTACATATACACTGAGTGCAGCTCCAAGTTCTACCTGGACACCAGCAGATGGATATGGTGTTGTATGCAGATTAATATAAGTTGCAAAGGGCTCTGATATAGTTTCATATAAGGACTACTATAATTCATTTGAGGTAATCATACTTGGTTCCCTCTCAATATTAGGTGGTGCTAGCGTAGTGGTGTATAGGTTAATTTATATAGTGAAATTTAGAGCTTGTGATATGATGGGAATCTTTGGATTGAGGTAACAGTATTAAAAACTGTGTTATGATTCCAGCATGTCCTTGAGAACTATGTTTCATCCGCAGCAGACCAGCTTAAAACAAACACTCTGGTTCACGGTGCTTATTGTTTTACAGTTGGGCATAAGAAGATAGATGAAATGATCACCTTACTCTGGATGTTCTTTAAAGTGTGCACGTGTTAGAGAGTTGTTGATTTATGATGCATTTAAGGAAGGGTACGTGTAAGACTAGAAAAAGCACGTCAAACCTGCCAGAAGTTGTAGAACAACAAACAAGTATTTTGTAGATTGTAGAAGAGTTTAAACAACTACTGTAGTATATTGATCCAGAGTGAGTATGTTGAATAGGCTCCAAATTTATATTCGTCTGCTCGCATGAACCATCAAACATTCAAACATCATCTAAGCACCGTTCTAAAGGTGAACGCTCATGAGCAGAAGCACAGGAAGATGATTTCCCTCGAGCAACTTGACGGTATTTCGCCAAGAGGTTGATATTTGGTTTTTGATTTAAAAAGCATGTTGTCATCTCATTTTAGTTTTGTTGATTGTTGCATTGCTGCCGGTTTTGTTTAGCTAGTTACACTTATGCTCCAGGATGTGCAGCCACAAAAGCAGACCATTCAATTCCAAAAGGAAAAAAAGGAAAAATTGGATCATACCATCAAAAGAAACAGCTATTAGATATATACCATCAAAAGATTGAACTACAGATGTTTACCACCAAAAAGTTGCAACGTTAAACTATCTAGTATTTCTGTTTGCCTCCGTCAAAAACTGCCCAACAGCCCAAGTCCAGGTGAAGAAAACACAGCCACCAGGTGAAGAAAACACCAGCCACGGCGGCGCCGCTCTTTCCTGGCAGCACCATGCGTCCGAGCCGGACCGCTGCACACCTGCACGCCCGCACACGCCGCTCCTGCTCTGCAGGTTTCACCGTGCCTCCACTACTCCTGCCCCCACCCCCATCAGGCACAGCCGCGCCGCCAGCCGCCGGCCGCCGCTCCTGCTCCGCGTGCTCGCCCTTGCACCGCCGGCCATTACACCATGCCGCCGCAAGCCGGTTAGGAGCACCTGCGGACGAAAGGAATTGGAAAGTGTTGGAAAGGGGTGAAAATTGGACGTTAAAAAATATTTCTGACGCTTGGGTGCTACTTTTTTCACGGAGAAGAAATTGACCCGCCCAACCCATCCCCCTCCCCGCTCAGCAATTTTCACGTCACCCGCGTAAACCACGCTCCTTTCCTTCGGTTACCTTTCCTAATCACGGTAGTAATATTTTCTTTCCCTAATCTCCATGCGTTCCCTACTGCTAGCTTCCTCGGCCCTCTGCGCTCCGCGTCGCTACCGCAAGATCGACGTCGGCGGCTCCACGAGAGCGCCCTGCCACCACGCCCACGCGAAGGTAAGGACTGCCGGCCTCTTATCTCGCTGGTTGCGCAAACGGCAAGCCTCCTCCCTGTTCCTGCACTACCACACACACGAAAAGCGATCGACGACGTTGAAGCCATGCGCAGAAACGGAGCGGCCACCTCCATGATCATGACGGCGATTAGTGCCGCACGCTGCCGGTCAGACCCTCCACACCATCACACCATCACGCTGCCGGTTTCAATTTATTTGTTTTAGCTTCTCATCCTTCCAAACCTCTCCATGCACCCTCACTCCTGTTGGATCTTCTGTTAACACCGGTATGTTTACCAGAATCAATCGAAAAAGATAAGATTCTGATAGGTGATAAAAGAGAAAGGAAGGGTCCGTTGACGGTTCGATGTTGACCAAAGTCCACCACGAGCGACTGGGTTCCAGAAGTCGATAGAAGACGGGAGGGATCCGATCCGAAGAGAAACCGACTCCACCAAATAAGGGAAAGCGTGGAGATTTATCTCTAGTAGTTTTTATACTCGTTTGTATCGGTTCATATTGTAATCGACTAGGATTTTAGCTTGCTCCAAGGTATAAAATAAACCCATGAGCCTTGTAAAAAAAGAATCATCAATCAATCAACGCAACCTTTCGGCGCCACGCCACCAAAACCTAAGGAGTAGGAGTAGAGTAGAAACCGGCAAGTTTCTTTTTGCGTGCAAGGTTGCATTGGTTTTGATCTCAGACGAGCTTGTAAGTACCGTCACCCGGTCGTTACGTTATCTGTATCAGAACTTTCTAGGCATCGTCCAATATTCTGATCTCTTATCGTAAGGGCTAGTTATCGAGTTAACTTAGATTGAAAGTAGAACTTTCTAGGCTTTGTCCAATGTTCTATTTGTCTTTGACATTGCTCATAGTTATCGAGTTATTTGGTTTTATTAAGTTGTATCGTATCGATCTCTTAGTTTTATGAAGTGCTCACACTAGTTAGGTTGTCTTTCTCGGCTTCTTGATCTTGTTTAAGCGTTCACCCATTATCTGATCGTATTGGCTGGTTAGATCTTGCATGCTTTAATTTCTTTACATATGCTAGGTCCGATAGATCTTTACCTCTGCCCGTCGTATTGCTAGCTATCGGATCTTTAACGTCAAAACGCTACCATTGAGAGCCGATACATAGGCTGGGTATCATCCATATCTCTCAAAAGCATGATGACGTCATTGAGCTGATAGCTATGCGTACGAGATCTTGCTGCCGCAAGCTAGTCTGTTAAGTTAGTGGGCCAAAGTTAATGTTCTCTCAGCTGTATTGCCTTGATTAAGTTCAATATACTTCTCATGACATTAATCAGATCCGTTAGCTTAATCGACTTGTAAGTGGTAGGCAAGAGCATGCTTTAAATTTTTAGATTAATAGATTGAGGTTAATGTCCTCTTAGTCGTACTGTCTTGGTTAAGTCCAATCTACGTCTCATGATATTGACTAGATCTATTGATTTAATTGACATGCGCATGATTAGCAAGTGATACTTTTATGACTGTTGTTTTATATTGCATCTATCTTAGCTCGTCGGCTCATATAGCCGATGGCACATGCTATCAATACTTCTTTTTATTTACTTACATTGAAAATCTAACTGTAATGGTGTTTATTCAAAGGCGTTTAATGGTGTTTATTCAAAGTAACGCCTATCAATGAGCTAGAATGCTTAGCCGCCTATTAGCTCAGGAATTTAGTGTTTCCGTTGTTAATTTCAAGTCAAATTGACTGGCACGCCTTGCACCTTCGTGAGCCGATTTGGATCCTACACTGGAGTCAAGTAGATATCCCAGGTCCTCCATGTTGTTCAACGAAGAAGCCTGAAGCCTAGATTTTGCGTCAACACGCTCTTGGCACGCTCGGTGGGACCAACAATCAACAAACGTTATTAGTGCTCGTCGTTGTCTCAACTTCAACCAGATGACTGGCGAGACTGGAGACGATCAATCCGGCGATCCCAAAGCTCCCAAGCAGTTTGTGGCAACTGAGATTACCATGGACAAACTTGATGAATTACAAAGGAAAGAAGTAGAAGACGCTACTGCAAAGTTCCAAGCAGCTTGTCTGCAATCGTTTAGCATGAACCGCAACAGGGATCACAAGAATCATCCTCTGCCAGTGCCAATGCCACGAACCAGAGATAAAAATCAGGAGGCCGAGGAAGATGACCTTGAGCTTCAGTCTAAGATCAACTCTATGGTCAACAAGACTTTGATTAGCCCAACTGGGGTATTTGCAAATGAAATCCAGAAGACGATCTTGCAGGTTGCAGAGCATTATGTTAACAAACAGTCCTGGAAAAGATATGTGGCTAACATGTCTGGTCACGGAGGTGGTGTACATGATTTATCTTCCAGACACCTGGCAAGACAGCCGACGATCGGCCCATCTAATGGCCAGCCGAGACAAAGATCAGGATCAATTTCTATCCAGACTGCAAATCAACACTCAATGCCACCAAGGCAGTCAGATTTTACATCTGATGGAAACAGAGCATTTGATATTCGAGAACCTCATGTTATAGATGGATTTGTACCCTCAGCCTCTCCACATTAGCAGCATGGAAATGGGCAGAATAATGAAGATTGGGCTGCGAAAATTACTGAGGTTATGAGCAGTCAATTTGGTTTGAAGCCCAAGGAACAATCTTATACATACCAACGCCCATACCCTACATGGTTTGATCAAGTGGCGATGCCACATCGGTACCGTGTTCCTGATTTTGCTAAATTTTCTAGAGAAGACAATATGTCTACAAGGAAATACGTCAGTCGATTCCTAGTCCAATGCGGAGAAGCGGCTACCATGGACGCACTTAAAGTGTGAATGTTTCCATTATCATTGATGAGACTCGCTTTTACATGGTTTTCAACATTGGCACCCAACTCCATCAATAATTGGGAAGATTTGGAAAGATTATTTTATAGGCGCTATTATGTAGAAGCCCAAGAGATGAAGCTAAAGGATCTGATGATGATGAAGAAGCAAATAAATAGGGAAACGGTGGCTGCCTTTGTCTAGAGGTTTTGGGATGTGCGCAACAAGTGTTATAATATATTCTTAACTGATGGACAACTGGTTGAATTGGCTTATCAAGAGCTACTGGATCCTACCAAAGAAAAGTTTGCTCCTTAGGACTTTGAAAGCTTAGCATAACTAGTGCATAAGGTCTCGGTTCATGAGAGCCTATTCCAGAACACGCGTAGGGGCAAATATGGAGTCTCCAACTTCAATGCATATGATTCATCTAATGAAGACTCCGATGCAGAAGGGGAGATTGTTGTAGCAGAGTGGGTCAAGAGGAAGAAGCCGGTTTCGTGTCCATGGATCAAAACCAATATGGAGACATATGACTTTGATATTACTAAGGCCGATGAAATATTTGACTTGTTGCTGCAAGAAGGACAGATTAAATTGCCTCCGGGTCATAAGATACCATCGGCTGAGGGACTTAAGAAGAGGAAGTATTGCAAGCTGCACAACTTTGTCACACCTCACACCAATAATTGTAAAGTGTTCCATCAGCAGATTCAGACCGCCATAGAACAAGGAAGGTTAAAGGTTGACGACAACAAGAAGTAGATGAAGGTTGACAAGCACCCTTTCCCAGCAGTTAACATGGTAGAAGCTACCCTAGTTGATAGGAAAGAAGAAACTAGGCTCCAGTCGGCACTTCTCACGTCCCAGAGAGCCAAGGAATCTGGAATAGTGGACTCGCGGGTGTAGATATCGGCTGAGGACTACAAAAAGAAAGTAAGCTAGTCTCAAGAAGTAGAGGAAGATGAAGCCAGCCGATCTGTTAGGAATCCTAAAGTAACATCCAAGATGCTAATCAAGAAGTACCAGCGCAAACGAGAGGTTCAGGAAGCTAGGGCAGATGATGACCGGAGCAAGTTTGAGTCACATTGGAAGTATCCTTTCTTCCAATACTGCTAGAATGAAAAGCTTTGGTTACCATCGACTATTGATTGCCCATAGTGCAGTTCACAGTATCAAGGCTATCGTGAGTCCAAGAGACAATGCCGATTGGTGCATGAACGACAGTCATCAAGGCACCGTCGGGCAGTCGAGGGATCCGATGAGGAAAGGGAAGTTCAATCTGTGCATGAGAGACTAAGCTACCTACCAAGGTGCAACTATGTTGTCATCGACGAGTCCAAGGAGGAACTTATCAGACGTCAATAGAAGCTGATTCCTAGGGAGCGTTGGTGCCCAGAAGGGTTAACCAAGACTTAGAGAAGGAGGGTTCAACGCCTGCGCTTCTAGGAACAAAACTAGGAGTGGCGTGTCAAGCAAGCGAATAAAGATAAAGAGGTATCAGCTGAAATTAATATGGTTTTTATTTTACCTTCTGAATTTGGGGCATGTCATAGCGATGAACAGGAGGTTGCCTAATTGGTGTTGCCGGCCCAGCAAGCTATATTTGAGAAACCAGAGGATGAGAGACACCGTCACCTCAAGCCTTTGTACCTGAAAGGTCATTGTTGGGGGGAAATATTAACGATCCCCTAAGACACCACTTAAGGAAGCAGACACGGAGGCCCGGGCCCACCTAGACGTGATCAAAGCTCCGCCTCGCCCGACCAAGACGCCAGGATCAGGAACGTCCGACCCCCTTCCACAAAGTTTCCGCCTCGCCCGACTGCGGCCCCGGGGTCTGGGGCGCCCGACCCCTCGTCACGAAGTTCCGCCTCGTCCGACCCCAAGCGAAGGGGTCGGGCGCGTTGAGGCCCCCGGGGCAGGCATCCCCCTCGGATACGGTCCAGATGGACGAGACCGACAAAATCCTGTGGGTCCCCTCGTCGGCCTCGCCATAAATGCGCCGCAGGCCTGGCAGAGGGAACGGATGACGGCGCTCCTCACGCAACCTGTCACAAGTACCCGTGCACGACCACACTGTAAAGGCTACAGTGTCGGCGGCTGACTCCCATTCGCCGCAGGGTACTCATGACCTGCGCCAGCCGGAGCGAAGGAGAGACCGGCCTATCCTCGGGCCCCGCACGGCAAGGATGTGACGCTCTCTCTCAGGAGCCATCGCCTGAACAACAGCATCCACCGTCCTCCCCAGTAGACACCAGGATAACGACGGAACGCCCTCATCATGACCCGACGCCTACGGGTATCGAAGGAGCTATCTGTAGGGAGCAACAACAGTTGGCACACGGCGGCCTCCCCTTCCGGCATGCACGTCGGCGTTCGCCAGGGGCCGGCAGAGGCGTCGGGCGCCTAGGAACTTGCTCCTCCTCCCTGCCGTGTTTTTACCATTCTACGCTTTACTCTTTACAGTCCTCTTCACCCGATCCCAACTGTAACTCCGGCCACCCCCTTGCGATATAAAAGGAGGAATCCAGGGCTGGAGGGGGGATCGGCTTCTTCTCCCACAAGCCACTGCACACAACGACTCTCCTTGAGAGCACGAGCACCCAAAGAGACTTGGGACCAGTCCCTCTCTCGTCGACCTGTAACCCCTACTACAGAACCCCGCGTGGGCAACACGAACATCCTCGATACTGGACGTAGGGCTTCCCTTGCCCGAACCAATCTAAACCCGTGTCTCCCACGCTACCACCTGAGGCTTACGCGCATAAAAGAAATTTACTAGTCTAAGTCTTGATCGGCCGATCTTGACAACGACAGTTGGCGCGCCAGGTAGGGGACCTTTGCGCGTACGTTCCCAGCCTCAGATGGCCAATTACGACGGTAGCTTTGCTCCGGGCTCCCTAATCTGATTCGGGAGCCTGGACTTCCTCGCCACCGGGGAAGGGATCGAGCTGATCCCTGTCCTCGTCCTACCCGCTCGCCCAGCTACCCTCAGCCCTGCCGCCGGGACGGCGGCGAGCGGTCGCTCGCCCACTGAAGGACCTCACCAAGAGGACAGCCCTTCGGGCTACGCAACGCCACGGGGGCTTACGGACGCCTCCTAGCGCGGTCCTTGACCACGTCGCCCGCGAGCAGCGAGCTCGTAGGCGCGGCAAGGACAATCTCTGACGCTGGCTCCAGCAGCGGGAGTCCCCACCCCTCGCGCGAGTGCCTTGTGGTCGACGCGCACTCTGAGGGGTCCAACGGCGATGGTGCCGAGGGGAGACAACGGGTTCCCCCCTCGCGCGCTGCAGCTACAACTGGAGCCTTACCAAGGGCCCCGGAGTGCTCTCGGCAACCAGAAGCACGCGTGGGCGCTCGTCAAGAAGTAGAGCACCCCCACCACGAGGGGGGAGCGCGACAACGGGCGCGCGACGTCCAGCAACGCATCTGTGCGGACGGAGAGCGTCCGCCACTCTTTGCCCACGCTAGCCAAAACGTCGCAGCCGCGGCGGTGTTGCTCCGACAGCTCCCCGAACCAGCGACGCCCGAGGAGCGACGGGCACGCCAAGAGATGCGCAACCTGCTCGAGTGCGTCGCCGTCCAGCAGGCGGAAAGTTTGGCGTCCTGGCGACGCGGGCAGAACGCCAGCCGGGCGACGCCTGACGCACCCCCAGAACGGCGGGGGGAATCTGTCCATCAACCCCCTCCGGGGGCGAATCAGGCCACGTCCGCCCAACGGACCCCGCCCCCCGCGGGAGGCGAGGCTCGATCCGTCCACCAGCGCGTCGGTCTCGTCCGCGACGCCCGCGACACCCTGAACGCGCGGAGATGCTCCCGTGCGGACAGGGGGGACGGGGCAGATCGAGGCTACCACGTTCACCGTGGCGGGCGCTACGACAGCAGGGAAGACCGCAGCCCGAGCCCAGGAACGGCTGGGCCTTGGGCCTTCTCCGCGCGCATCCTAAATGCGCCCTTTCCGCCGCGCTTCAGGCAACCCACGAGTGTAGCCAAATACTCAGGGGAGACAAATCCTAGAGTGTGGCTCAGCGATTACCGGCTTGCATGTCAAGCCGGCGGGGCGGATGATGACCTGTTTATCATCCGCAACCTACCCCTTTTCCTGGCAGACTCCACGCGAGCTTGGCTAGAACATATCCCTTCGGGACGCGTTCGCAACTGGAACGACCTGAAAGAGGTTTTCATAGGAAACTTCCAAGGGACGTACACGCGCCCCGGCAACTCCTGGGATCTCCGGAGCTGTCGTCAGGGGGTGGACGAGTCCCTCCGGGATTACATCCGGCGCTTCTCCAGAAAACGCACCGAGCTCTCCAACGTCGCGGACGCCGACGTCATAGGAGCCTTCCTAGCAGGGACCTCTTGCTGGACCCTCGTCCACGAGATGGGGCGCCGAGGCCCGCGAACCACGGAAGAGCTCCTCAATATCGCCACTAGCTACGCCTCCGGCGAAGAGGCTGTCGGAGCGATCTTTGATCGTTCCGAAGGCAAGGCGAAACAAGAGGAGGACGCCAACGAAGGCACTTCCAATCGCCAGCAGAAGAAGAAGGGCAAGCAGCGGCGCGAGGCCCCCCTCGTGGCCGCGGTCGAGCGCAAGTGGGGGCAGCCGCCCCCCGAAGGCGCTCCCGGCTTCTTCGACAAGTTGCTCGAGGGACCGTGCCCGAACCACGAGTTCCCCGTCAAGCACACCTACAAAGACTGTAACCTCATGAAGAGGTACTTCGTGGGCAATCCGGTGAAAGGCGACCGGAAGCGGAAGCCCGATGAGGAAAAGAAGGGCGACGAAGAGAAGGAAGACGGCTTCCCTAAAGTCGACGGCTGCTTCATGATCTTCGGCGGCTCCGCAGCGTACGACACCAAGCGCCAGCAAAAGCTGGAGCGCCGGGAGGTCTACGCAGCCGAGCCTGCGACTCCGGCCTTCCTCGACTGGTCCGGGCCGGCCATCACCTTCGATAGGTCCGACCACCCTGGACGCGTCCGACATCCGGGGCGTTACCCTCTCGTCGTCGACCCTATCGTCGGCACGACGCGCCTCACCAAGGTACTCATGGATGCGGGCAGCGGCCTCAACCTCATCTACGTCGAGACTCTCGACGCTATGGGGATCGATCGCTCCCGCCTCCGTCCCAGCAAGGCACCCTTCCATGGCGTCGTGCCAGGGAAGCAGGCGACGCCCTTCGGGCAAATCGACCTGCCCGTTACGTTTGGGACCCCTTCCAACTATAGGAAGGAGGTCCTCACCTTCGAGGTGGTGGGGTTTAGCGGAACCTACCATGCCATCTTCGGACGGCCGTGCTACGCGAAGTTCATGGCAATCCCCAACTACACCTACCTCAAGCTCAAGCTGCCAGGGCCCAACGGGGGTCATCACCGTCGGCACGACCTTCCAGAACGCATATGAGTGCGACGTAGAGTGTTGCGAGTACGCCGCGGCCATCACCGTCACGAGCGGCATGGCGGTCCAGCTTGCGGAGGTGACCGAAGATCAACCCGACGCCAAGCAGTCGAATACCTCCTTCGAGCCCACCGAAGGCATCAAGGAAGTCCCTCTCGATCCCGGCTGTTCCAATGGTGGGGTTGTGCGGATCAGCGTGGCTCTATCCCCCAAATAGGAAAGCGCGCTCGTCAACTTCCTCCGCGCGAACAGCGACGTCTTCGCGTGGAAGCCCTCGGACATGCCAGGCATCCCGAGAGAAGTCGCCGAGCATTCCTTGAACATCAGGGCCGGCTCCAAACCAGTGAAGCAAGGCTTGCGCCGTTTCGATGATGAAAGGCGCAGGGCCATTGGTGAAGAGCTCCAGAAGCTCCTGGCGGCCGGGTTCATCAAGGAAGTGCGCCACCCCGTGTGGCTGGCCAATCCTGTCCTTGTACCAAAAAAGAACGGGAAATGGAGGATGTGTGTCGATTATACCGGTCTCAACAAAGCGTGTCCAAAGGATCCGTTTCCTTTGCCACGCATAGATCAAATAGTCGACTCAACCGCCGAGTGCGAGACCCTCAGCTTCCTCGACGCATATTCCGGCTACCACCAGATCGCGATGAAAGAGGCCGACCAGCTCGCTACCTCCTTCATCACCCCCTTTGGTCCCTACTGCTACGTTAAGATGCCGTTCGGCCTCAAAAACGCGGGGGCTACCTTCCAGCGATGCATGCTGAAGTGCTTCGGAGATCTCATCGGGCGGACCGTTGAGGCCTACGTCGACGACATCGTGGTTAAATCCAGGAAGGGTGACCAGCTCGTTCCCGACCTGGAGCTAGCCTTCGAAAGGCTGAGGGATAAGCGTATTAAGCTCAATCCCGAGAAATGTGTGTTCGGAGTCCCAAGGGGCATGCTGTTAGGCTTCGTCGTCTCTGTGCGCGGCATCGAGGCAAACCCGGAGAAGATGGCGGCCATCAGCGACATAGGGCCAATCCGGAACATAAAGGGGGTGCAGCGCGTCATGGGATGCTTAGCAGCTCTAAGCCGCTTCATCTCGCGCCTCGGCGAGCGAGGTCTTCCTCTCTATCGGCTCCTGAAGAAGTCTGACCGCTTCGAATGGACCAGCGAGGCCCAGGAGGCACTTGACCGACTCAAGGACCTCCTAACAAAGGCCCCAATTCTAGTCCCGCCCGCCGATGGTGAGTCCCTCCTGCTCTACGTCGCGGCAACCACCCAGGTGGTTAGCGCGGCCCTGGTGGTGGAGCGGGAGGAGGAGGGGCACGCTCTTAAGGTGCAACGCCCGGTGTACTTCATCAGCGAAGTCTTGTCCGAGTCCAAGACACGATATCCACAGATCCAGAAGCTCGTCTACGCCATCCTCATCACGAAGAGGAAGCTGCGTCACTACTTCACCTCCCACCCGGTAACGGTCGTTTCATCATTCCCGCTTGGTGAAGTAATCCGGAACCCAAATGCTACAGGGAGGATCGCGAAGTGGACGCTTGAGCTTATGGACCAGGGTATCACCTACGTCCCCCGCACCGCCATCAAGTCCCAGGCACTTGCCGACTTCGTGGTCGAATGGACGGAGGTGCAAGCGCCGTCGGCGCTAGAAGAGCGGGAGTACTGGACGATGTACTTCGACGGGTCACTGATGAGGGCCCGCGCCGGAGCAGGCCTCGTCTTCGTCTCTCCATTGGGCGTGCGCATCAGGTACATGATCCGCCTCCATTTCCCTGCATCCAATAATGTCGCTGAGTAAGAAGCCCTACTCAACGGGCTCCGTATCGCCATCGAGCTGGGTATCCGTCGGCTAGACGTCCGGGGCGATTCCCAGTTGGTCGTCGAACAAGTCATGAAGGAGTGGAGCTGCCACGACCCCAAAATGGCAGCCTACTGCAACGAGGTCCGTAAGCTCGAGGACAAGTTCGACGGGTTGGAGCTCAACCACGTCGCAAGGCGCTTCAACGAAGCCGCTAACGAGCTGGCGAAGGCGGCGTCCGGCCGGATGCCCGTCCCCGACGGCGTTTTCGTTAGCGACCAGTTGAAGCCTTCAATTCGTTATCTGGAGCCGGCAGGGGTCGGCGAAGCACTCCCAGCCCTGGGGTCGGGACCCGAGCCGCGGGAGGTCGGCAACGCGCCACCTGTCCCGGACCCGAGCACCGGTCCCGAGGGAATCAACGCTACCTTACCCGACTCGGCCCTGGAAGCCAAGCCATCCGACCCCGTGGTCATGGAAATCACGGCAGACCCCGCGGCGGGGGCCGACCCCCCAATCGACTGGAGAGCCCCGTACCTCGACTACCTTGTCCGCGGTACGCTCCCGGCAGACAAAACAGAAGCCCGCAGGATCGCGCGCCGTGCAAAATCCTTCACCATCATCGACCAGGAGCTCTACAAGAGAAGTCACACTGGGATCCTCCAGCGCTGCATCCCGATCGAGCAGGGAAAGGCGCTGATCCAGGATATCCACGCCGGGGCTTGTGGTCACCACGCCGCGCCAAGGACACTCGTTGGCAACGCCTTCCGACAAGGTTTTTACTAGCCAACCGCGGTCGCGGATGCTACCCAGGTAGTCCGCACCTGTGAAGGATGCCAGTTCTTTGCCCGCCAAACTCACCTGCCCGCGCAAGCGTTGCAAACCATCCCCATCACATGGCCGTTTGCGGTCTGGGGGCTGGATCTTGTCGGACCCTTCAAAAGGGCGCCTGGGGGCTTCACCCATCTGCTCGTCGCTGTCGACAAGTTCTCCAAATGGATCGAAGCAAGACCAATGGCGCAAATCAGGTCCGAGCAGGCGGTACAGTTCTTCACCGACATCATCCACCGCTTCGGGATCCCAAATTCCATCATCACCGACAACGGCACGCAGTTCACCGGGAAGAGATTTCTCCAGTTCTGCGACGACCACCACATTCGAGTGGATTGGGCGGCAGTGGCGCACCCCCGCACGAACGGGCAAGTCGAGCGAGCCAACAGCATGATACTCCAGGGTCTCAAGCCACGGATCTTCGACCGCCTTAAAAAGTTCGGCGGACGGTGGGTTGCGGAGCTCCCAGCAGTCCTCTGGAGCTTGAGGACGACCCCCAGCCGGGCGACGGGGTTCACCCCATTCTTCATGATCTACGGGTCAGAGGCCATTTTGCCCACCGACCTAGAATACGGTTCGCCGAGGGTCAAGGCGTACGACGAACAGGGAAACTAGGCGTCACTCGAGGACGCACGAGATCAACTCGACGAGGCGCGAGACGTAGCCTTGCTACACTCGGCTAAATACCAGCAGGCCCTACGGCGTTACCACAGCCGCAAGATACAAGGCCGCGCCTTCAACGTCGGTGATTTGGTGCTCCGCGTCGTCCAGGACAATAGGGGTCGGCACAAGTTGACTCCCCCATGGGAAGGCCCGTTCATCGTCGTACAACTACTACGACCAGGCACCTGCAAGCTGGCAACTCCCGACGGGCAAATCTTCAGCAACGCCTGGAACATAGAACAGCTAAGGCACTTTTACCCACAGCTTTTATTTCCAAGTTCTGCATAAACTTACCGTCATTTCCGTTCTTTCATTTAAGCTCAGGGGCATCCGACCCTGGCCTCGTTCCAGGGCCGCATACCCCTCGGGGGCTACCAGTTTTGTTCTTCTGCGAAAAAAGAAACCCCGAGCCACCTCAGTTCAGGCCTTTTTCCTTTAAGCTCAGGGGTATCCGACCCTGGCCTTGCTCCAGGACCGCATACCCCTCGGGGGCTATCAGGGGTCCCGACCCCAGCCGCTGGGCGCCATCTAAAAAGAAAACATTTTTTCTTTT
The DNA here is from genome assembly GCF_000263155.2 of Setaria italica. Lineage (NCBI taxonomy): Eukaryota > Viridiplantae > Streptophyta > Magnoliopsida > Poales > Poaceae > Setaria > Setaria italica. The sequence goes on from NC_028451.1 coordinate 17,394,784, forward strand.
TCAAACCAAACACTCCCTTTCTAGACCTTTGGACGCAAAAAAGAGAAGGATGCGTGAACGGTGCTCAGGCAAGATTTGATCGGACCGCGAAAAAACCTACGCCCCAGCGGCTACGGCACCTTTGCTCATCAAAACTTACTGACGCACCCGGCAATGCATCCTAAGCTTTCAAGCCCAAAGGAACAACAAAGGGAATTGGGTTCTTTCATGCAACAAAAGTCATAGAACAGGCCCGTATGGCCAACGCGAAACGAGTTCAAGGCTGACATAATTACAAACTTTTTTGGGGTGCAAGCCCGGCACAGCTAACTTGATGAGGGGTCGGCAGGAGGGGCGGCCTCATCCTCCAGGAGCTTCGCGAGGGCCTCCGCCAGCGCGGTCACCGCGGCGTCGATCTCGTCCAGCTCAGCTTCGGTGTAGCCCGCGGTGTACCCTTCACTCATCCCGGCAAAGTTGATGCCAGAATAGTGAGAGCCGAAGACCGCGAAGGCTCGCCGCACGCCAAGGTGAAGCGCGTCCACGGCGATCTCGCGACGCCGACGGCGTACCCCGAGGACACGAGCCGGCAGAGAGCTCGACCCCTCCTCCGGAGCTACGCCAAAGTCGTCGCAGACGACGCGGGCCGCATCTCGCAGGGTGCTGTGCTCACCGCGCTCCTCGTCGAGCAGACCCCGCAACTTGGCGATTTCACCTGCAGAAACTCCCCAGGAACCCATCGCCGGAAGAGGGAGGAGATCGACGGAGATGGGAAGAAGAGCGCGCGGCTTGGAGCGGAGGAAACAAGGCGAGCGCGGATGAACTGAGCGTGAAGCTGGGAGGCAAGAAGGCTCGAATGCGGAAGGAAGGCGGAACCGGTGCGGCGAGCCCCTGCTTTTATAGGAAAAGTAACGGGGAAGCCAAATCGACGCCCCGGTCGCCATAAATGCAGCGCCAGGTACGCCCCTGCCACGCCCATTTCCTTTTCGAAAACCGCGCGCACGATCGGCCGCGAAAACATCCTATCCTCCTCGATTCGCGGGACGGCGCTCCCCATAACTCCACTTCCCGGGTAGCGCGCCCACGACGCCTCCCACGTTCGGCCCAGGCGCAACGACCGCTCCGCTCTGACCCAAGGCCCACAGGGAGGTAAGAAAGGGATACGGGGCTGAAAACGCCCCTACGGCCCATTACGGTCCAAAGGTTCGAAAGCTGGCCCGACACGGGTTCGACAGCTGCCTCAGGACATCCCCCGAGCAAGGGGTGAGAAGGGACGGGCCCGCTAGCGGCCAATACCCAGGCGAGCGAAAGCCAAGGGCGTCCCAATCTCACGTTCGAGTCCCGCCCGGTATAAAATTCATGGTTTTTCCACGGGGAAAGGCAACGAGCCCCCAGATCCGATCGAACGGATCCGGGAACTATATGAACTGGCCGGCGGGAAATTGGAGTGCGCCACCAGCTTGGCCCGAGCTGGACCCCCCCCCCCCGAACGGGGACCGGGACTCCACTCGAACCTACCCGTTTGCAGCTCAAACGAGCACCACGGTTCGTCCAACGCGGATAACGTGGCCCGGCTCAACCCCTCCGTCCTAGCGAACGGACGCCTGAGGGACAACGATCAAAAGTCGACCTAGCCTCCCGATCAGTTTCCTGCAACGAGCAGGAGCTCGGGGGCTAGTTTCGCAACCAACTACCACACGTGTGGTCACAATTCGAAGGTTCCCCAGCTAGGCTGAAATAAACCAAACGCGCCATAAAACAGAGCCCGCGGCAAAACAGCGAAAGAAGCCTCCGGAGGAGCACTTCTGCTCCACCACAGGCTCGGGGGCTACTGTTGGGGGGAAATATTAACGATCCCCTAAGACACCACTTAAGGAAGCAGACACGGAGGCCCGGGCCCACCTAGACGTGATCAAAGCTCCGCCTCGCCCGACCAAGACGCCAGGATCGGGAACGTCCGACCCCCTTCCACAAAGTTTCCGCCTCGCCCGACTGCGGCCCCGGGGTCTGGGGCGCCCGACCCCTCGTCACGAAGTTCCGCCTCGTCCAACCCCAAGCGAAGGGGTCGGGCGCGTTGAGGCCCCCGGGGCAGGCATCCCCCTCGGATACGGTCCAGATGGACGAGACCGACAAAATCCTGTGGGTCCCCTCATCAGCCTCGCCATAAATGCGCCGCAGGCCTGGCAGAGGGAACGGATGACGGCGCTCCTCACGCAACCTGTCACAAGTACCCGTGCACGACCACACTGTACAGGCTACAGTACCGGCGGCTGACTCCCATTCGCCGCAGGGTACTCATGACCTGTGTTGGCCGGAGCGAAGGAGAGACCGGCCTATCCTTGGGCCCCGCGCGCCCTCGGGCCCCGCACGGCAAGGATGTGACGCTCTCTCTCAGGAGCCATCGCCTGAACAACAGCATCCACGTCCTCCCCAGCAGACACCAGGATAATGACGGAACGCCCTCATCATGACCCGACGCCTACGGGTATCGAAGGAGCTATCTGTAGGGAGCAACAACAGTTGGCACACGGCGGCCTCCCCTTCCGGCATGCACGCCGGCGTTCGCCAGGGGCCGGCAGAGGCATCGGGCGCCTAGGAACTTGCTCCTCCTCCCTGCCGTGTTTTTACCATTCTACGCTTTACTCTTTACAGTCCTCTTCACCCGATCCCAACTGTAACTCCGGCCACCCCCTTGCGATATAAAAGGAGGAATCCAGGGCTGGAGGGGGGATCGGCTTCTTCTCCCACAAGCCACTGCACACAACGACTCTCCTTGAGAGCACGAGCACCCAAAGAGACTTGGGACCAGTCCCTCTCTCATCGACCTGTAACCCCTACTACAGAACCCCGCGTGGGCAACACGAACATCCTCGATACTGGACGTAGGGCTTCCCTTGCCCGAACCAATCTAAACCCGTGTCTCCCACACTACCACCTGAGGCTTACGCGCATAAAAGAAATTTACTAGTCTAAGTCTTGATCGGCCGATCTTGACAACGACAGTCATGTTGACGGTCAGCCAATGGCCAAGATGCTGGTTGATGGTGGTGGTGCTGTGAATATAATACCATATGTTACTTATCGTAAGCTTTGAAAAACTCCAAAATATTTGATCAAGACTAACATGATCCTAAAAGACTTTGAAGGGAAGAGGTTAGAAACGAAAGGGATCCTGAACGTCGAATTGACGATTGGTAGCAAAACTCTACTTACTACCTTCTTCGTCATCGATGGCAAAGGTTCATACAATCTTCTTATGGGTCGAGATTGGATTCACGCAAATTGTTGTATTCCGTCCATCATGCATCAGCTGCTAATTCAATGGGATGGTGATATGGTGGAAATCGTGCCAGCTGATGAAACTAATATCATTGCTGCAACTGATATTCCTTTTTAGGAGTTTGACAAAGTGTGCTGCTTATCTAGTAATGCCTGGGAGGAGGATGAATTCATGAATGCTGCAAAATTCTTATTTCAGCTAGATCAAGCAGCCAATGAGGAGGAATGAAGCAAATACAAGTGGTTGTGTCGGCTAACCTGTTAGATAGTTATATCCATAGGTGATAGGTCAAAGCCGACAGTATGTAAAAGCCGATGTATACCTGTTGATATCGCCTTTAGCACAAAAAATATATAAATAAATGATGTTTCCTTAGAAATAAAGAGTATTGCTAATAAAAGTTAAAGCATATCATAATAAGCTTCGCCGTGCAAACTTTTTCATATCATAGGATTACAAAAGCCGATGATTGTATTCATCATCTTAAAATAGCTGATAACTTAGGATATCGCCTTTAGAACAAAAAATGAAAGGAAAATACAAGAGGAAGTGCAAGTTTGATGAGGGATGGTGTCCTTCTATCATGACATCTTTCAGAAGCTCGTTGTAGATGGTGTGGAGGTACGTCACGAGAATTCTTCTTGCATTGTAGCCTCCATATTTCACAAAAGAGGCCATGAAGGGAAGGAGTATCCTATTCTATTTCACAAGAATTCTTCTGGCATCTGGTGGTTATGGATCCTCTATGAGCTTCCAGCCTACGAGTCCTATTCTTTGAGCCATGGTTCTTGGTGGTGGAAAGTGCTAGCGCTGGTGGTTTATTTATAGCAAGATTTTTGGTGTGTGATCAAGGCAATACAGAAAGCTCATGAGGTGTAATGACATGAATCTTTCAGCTTTCACGGATCACCAAGGCAATAGTGTTCTCGTGATGATTGGCTTGGCCTAAATGTAACGCCCGTAAAAATCTACCAAATTAAATCACTTGTTAAAAATGCATTCCAAAATTTTCCAACCGCTGAGCCTCGGTAAATCCCTTCCTTTCCGTCTGATCCGTTGTTCCTGCCCCGACTTTTCTACCCTTTTTTTCCGTTTCCCGTAATTTTTCCTTTGTGGTCCGTCCATTTCATCATTTGTAGCTTTTTTTTTTTCTAATTTTCGCCGTATGTCCATTTTTTTTTCTCCTCCTTTTTTTTTCACCATTTTTCTTCATTGACTTTGTTCTTAATTTTTTATCCCTTTTATCTTCTATATTTTTATATTATTCTCAATCTTT
>NC_028451.1:17399415-17401574 GCF_000263155.2 Setaria italica
ATACTCCTTTACCCGTCATTTCATGCGTCAAACTTCCTCCAATCGATCCCAAATTCAACCACGACCTCCCCTCATATTTTTCCGCCGAGGCATATCCAAAGTTCATGAAAATACCCTTCCTACCTATTTTCCGTTCACATTTCCTGTTCGGAGCTCAACGGGTAAAATCTTTTTCCTTTTTATTTATTGTGTGCTCGTTGGTGTGTGCCGTAGATCGCGGAGTACCTGAGGAGGAGCGCGAGGAGGAGTTCGACCACGAGCCCGAGCCCGAGGACCAGTACCGCGAGCAGGAGCTCCCGGAAGGCTTTGAGAACGGCAAGTCCAATTTCACCCTTTGATGCATATTTAATACCCAGTTTTTCAGACACAACCTATTGGCCTGTTTTATAAAATGCATATTGTTTTATCGCAAGACATGGTTGGATAGCCACCCCTTGGTTGTTATGATTATTCCTTGTTGTCCTATATTTATCTCTAAATATGAGTTGCTCTGGTTAGATGATAAATACTGCTAGAATGCTTAGGAACTCGTTACCCAAATTCAATCATGACTACATCTGTTTATTCGGAAAATAAATGTGTGAGTGTGTTCAACTAAGGAGTTGGGTTTTCGGGTGTAAAGAAAAGTGGTGCATGGATGAGATGGATGGGCGTTTCTTGTGTGGAATGCCGGAATGTTGAGCTCGTACCTTAGTGGTTGAGCAGAGTTGGGAGATATCCATCTTGTCGTAGCTAAGGACCGAGTTGATGTGTCATCTTGCCTGATTCCACCATCGTGCAACCACTCGACCGTTGTATGGGCAACGGCTTAGCATAAACCCCACTAGCTAAACTGCTAGGCTTCAGGTGTGCTGGTGAGCGACGGGAGCCCATGGAAAAGGACTAAGCTCTTGGTGACTTAGGTCCCGGTTTCGGCCCTGTGGATGGGTTGCTAACTGTTGGAGGTATGCCCTAGAGGCAATCATAGAGATGATGATATTCCATTTGTATCCATGATTTGTATGTTGAGTTCATGTGAGGACACACATGAATATTAGACTACACATGTATTAGTTGATGACTATGTTTCACAAGTCATGGACATGGAGATGTTGAACTAATAATGTGGACACATGTGGAGACATGTGTTAGGACTGACCCAACACGAGAAGTAGTTCTCTCTTTAAACAACATATACGCTTTGTCCATAGACCTGAGATTGTCGCATGTATTCTAGATGTGGATCGACCTACTTAGGGGCTATCAAACGCTACGTCGTAACAGGGTAGTTATAAAGGTAGCTTTCGGGTTTGTCAAGAAGCATGCTATGAGACATGGTCAATCAAGATGGGATTTGCCCCTCTCTGATTGAGAGTGATATCTCTGGGCCCCTCGAGTGATCGGATCCGAAAATGCATGGCCATGCTACGTACGGTTAAGAGTTAACCTACAAAGGGATTCCGAATCACAGGATCGAGAAAGAGCGGTCGGCTTGAAGCTAGACCAAATATCGTGAGGCAAAGGGAATAGCATGTATATTATGTTGTGATGGTTCGTCTGATATGATCTTCGTGTGCGTATAGGAGTTGGCACGTCTTGCTAGAGGCCGCTACCGACTATTGGGCCGAGTAGGAGTACTCGGGCCATGTCTATACGTATCCGAACCCATAGGGTCACACACTTAAGGGGCTGGAAGCCCAATTTGGATCTGATCCGAGTTGGATTAGGTTTAGAAGTACTAATGGGCCTCGGATCCAGAGGCCCGTCAGGAACCTCTATAAATAGAGGGGTGGGGGCGCCCTAGGGTTTACACCTTTTTGGCGAAACACACCTGCCGCGCCTCCCACGCCCTCGCCTGTTGCAACTCGCGGATCTAGCAGTCCGGCTTGCGACGCTTCCTCCCTGCACGTGTGGATACCTTGGAGGTGTTGCGCCTGCAGCACTTGGACGAGCCGCCGACGAGCCGCCGACGAGCCGCGGCACCGGAGGCGATCTTGCTGCACGTGGACGAGCTGCTGAGGAGCTGCTGGACGTGATCGACTACGTACGACTACGTTGATCGACTACGTACGACTACGTGATCGTCTTCACTGCATCGACGCATCGCACAGTAGTGCGTCGAGTGGTAATCCCGTGATCCTTATACGACAGTCTTCCTGGTTATACGCGGTAGAATTTTT
>NC_028451.1:17401674-17413288 GCF_000263155.2 Setaria italica
CGTGTTGACTAGTTAGTGTTGGCTAAGGTGGGTAATGGCTTTGTTAGGATCCGCACCATCACTAAGGTGATCGTGATGCGGTACCCTACTTGTGGGAAAAGTGTACAACCTCTGCAGAGTTAAAACCTATCTGGGTAGCCGTGTCCACGGCATTGGACGAGTTACGGCTCGGTCACACAACTAGCTTTTGGAGATGATTGGTTTTTACGGTGTGTGTTGGATTTTGGAAGTGTGCGGCAGTTGTGCCGTGCGCTACGGCGGACGGGGAGTCCGGTAGCGATAAAACTTGGATCCTTTGTGTAGGATCAACCCCACTTAATGTTTCGGTTACTACAGAAAATGCATTACAAAAATTTCTTTGAAATAAGACCCTGCATGTGTCAAAAATCTAGCTTTATTGCAAATAAACCTTAACCATATCCTTGTTGAATCCTATGTATATTCTTGTTGTATCCGCCCTCCGTGGATGGAGTTGGACTTGTTGAGTACTTTTGTACTCACCCTTGTGTTGTTGCTTCAGAGGAGGATCCGGACTTCGTCGCCGAGGACTTCGAGTAGGAGGTTGCGTCTGCACCCAACACTGCCTGCGGTGTTGGCCCTTTTGCAGGATGCTTCCGCTGACGCATAGTTCCGATTGCAGCCCAGAGTCCGACTGGACTGCAACTTGGATTTGTATTGTTATCGCTTTAGTCTTGCTTTGGGCACGCCCGCTCCTTCGGGAGTTGTACGGTTTCTGAACTATCTGTTGAATAAATGTGTTATCAGCCTCCTGGGACTGATAATTGGATCACATTTAGTCTCTACTTATGTGGGGATGATTCACTAAAGTGGTAAAGAAAATTCATTGCGTCAGGTCAAGAAAAGTAAAGATGGCATTGAAAGGTCTCTTTCAAAGGGTAAAGCAAGTTACAAGAGGATTAATTGTTCTTTACAAAGCCCTTTCAATGGCCTCTATCGCACGCAGGCGAATCTGATCGACATCGGCTACCAGTCAAATGTCTTCTTCGTCAAACCCTGAGACTTCATTGATGTACCAATGTTGTTGATAGGCTTGTTTGATAGAACTGGACAATTCTTTCTTGTTCTCCTAGATGGCAGCGGAATACTTGTCGACTTGATTTCTTGCTACCACGATATTCTACTCAACTTGGTCCAGCTCCTGGATCAGTTCATCTTGTTTGGTCTCTAGATCCTTCAACTTTTGTTCTATAGTGAGGCAAGAGGCAACTAGCTCATCAGCATGTTGTTTGAGTTTTTAACCTTGAGTCGATTGGTTTCCAGTTGGGTAGTAGCATCCTGGTTAGTTTGCTGATCGGCTATGCGTTTTTTGGCTTCCTGGACTTGAAGATAGTGCAATTCAATAAATGCTGCAGGAGTCAATGCTGCTGCCAAATCTTCAGCCAACTAGGTTCTTATTTGCCTATACAATTTCTGGATTAGCTCAGCGTCTTCTAGCAATATAGATATATTTTGATGAAGTAATTGCAGAATCGCTGATAGCTGATCCTTGATATCTGGATGGTTTTGTGCTGGACGACTTGAGCTAGTGTCTTCCTCATCTGCGAATTCTTCTATGCTGAATGAGAAGAGATGTGACACTGACGGGTTGATGGCCTGTACAAGGGATTTATTAAATAAAGAATGTGGTATCTCAAACAGAAGGTGAAAGAATCACAAACCTGAGCGGGATCTCTTGGAACTTCATCTTGGGGTTCCTCCTCATCGGCTGTGATTTTTGGTGACTCCATGGCCGACTGATTTATTTCTGGTTCTTCTTCAGATGGTTCTTCCTGCAAGTAGGTATAAATTAGAATATATTGAAGCAGAGGAATAAATATTAATTGATAAAACAGATATGTTACCGGGATGTTTTCTTGGATCGATGATTGTTGTCGGCTCGGCACAGGGTTATCTTTTGGAAATTCCGTGTCCAACAACCGATGCTGATACCAATGCCGACGCTGAAGCCGATACTCCCAAAACCAACTGAGTAAATCAAGATATTAGTATGTAAGTGCGATGTGAAGAATAAGTTGGTGAGAATTATACCTCTATAACCAATCTCTTCAATTGGATGTGAGTTTCTTCTTCCGTTGGTACCACCTTCGGTTGTTTATCCACTGGTATATCATTGACTAGTGGCAGTTGGGTTCCTTCGGGAGAGTTTCTCTGCAAAAGCCAGTTAAGAGAAGATATTGATAAGGAGAATAAATTGACGAAGGAAGATTGGATTATCAGTATGTTACCGAAGCTGATGGAGCTTCAGATCTAGGAGGTGTGCTTGATGAGGCAAGGACCTTATTTTTTCTTCTTGCTCAATAGCTTGGATGGCAGCTTGCGTTTACCCATGGTAGAAACTTTGAGCAGATCAGAAACATGGGGGGCATCAGATCCCAAGACTGGATGTGGTGTAGGAGGGGCATAACCGATCGGCTCACCACTTAGGGGGCGTTTGGATTTTTAGTCCCGACTAAAATTCATGTCACATCGAATATTCGAAGGTTAATTAGGAGGACTAAATATGAGCTAATTATAAAACTAATTACATAGATGGAGGCTAATTCCCTAGACGAATCTATTAAGCCTAATTAATCCATCATTAGCACATGTTTACTGTAGTACCACATTGTCAAATCATGGACTAATTAGGCTTAATAGATTCGTCTCGCAAATTAGCCTCCATATGTGCAATTGGTTTTATAATTAGTCTATATTTAATACTCCTAATTAGTATCTAAACATTTAGTGTGATAGAAATTTTAGGAGGTGCTAAAGAAATCAACGGGCTTTAAACTCACATGAGGGACTTCAGTGTCATTTTCCTGAAAATATATAGTGTTATAATAAGCTAAGGGAAATGAGGGAAATGAAGTATGTGAAGTAATTACCTCTCCATCGGATGGTGCGTAGTTAAGGGAAAGCTTTTTGCAGTAATGAGATATTGCCTAGTTTGTCAAATGACTTCTTCATTCATTCCACCATCGGTCGAAAGATTCAAATGACACCTCAGTGCCGTTCCAACTTTGCAAATCAAATGGGGGCACTGACAACGTCAAAGCGGCCAAGCAGTCATATTCTGCACTAGTGGTGACTAAGTCCCTTGACTTTACTTTATCAACAAAGAATAAGCTGATTGGGATTTGACCAAATCTAAGTTGGCGTGCAAAGGCCGAAGGATGGTAAAACTCATAAGAGGGCTTTTGAGATCGGCCATTGGCGAAACCGACTAGGAGGATGCAAGGAACTGCAGATGATTGAAGGCCAATGTGAGTAGTTCGTTTGGGCCGGTCTTTGAAAAGATGGAATCCTATGGGAAACCAAACTGCTTGATATATGCATAAGCACACCAAGTTACAACATTCCCTTCGAAGCCGCGATAGAAAAGCTTGAAGAGTTGGGATGTTTCTGGTGCCAATAGAGAGCAGCCTGTGACGCTTGATGATGATTCTCCATAAGACTCACATCGGCAATGGGATTCTTTTTCTCCTTCAGCATAAGTATTAGAGCGTGCAGAGAGATCTATTCCTTGACCCTTTGCAATGTAAACAGTAAGCCAAAGTTGAACAAACCACCATGGGCCACCGGTGTCAATAGCTGCACTAGCTCACAGCTTGATTGTTGTATGATGCATCAAACGGTGTACGGATCCAAGTAGAAATTTTCCAAGGAGGAATTTTTGGTTCTGAGATAACTATTTTGCAAAGACCAGCATAGTTGATGCAGGGCCTACAGTGGATCCACATGATACAAATCTCTCCAGCCACATATTTAGGAAAAATACGTGCTCTTCATCAGTGATTATGCCAGATGCTTTGCTATATGAAGAAATGTATCCGAACCATCCATTCTGGCTCTTTGATTTTACCTTATAAGAAGGTCTGGTCCTCAAACTGAAAGGTCAATTGGAGTGGTGACGTCCAGACCTAACAGCATAGATACATATAATAGGCTTGGAGACATTGGGCCATGGCCAAACAGAAACGCATTCAGAGAGTCAAATCAAAAATATGCGGCGGCTACTAGCAACGGTTCATTCTTATCCATTTCAGCCGAAGAGAGTTTAATGCAATGGCTGATTCTAGAGTCCTCCCTGTTGGTTCCCTTTTCGGCTGCCATACGAAGATACTAGGATCTTTAACCAGAGATTTTGCTTGACCATGAATGGAAGGTACTTTTCCAATCTAACAGATTCATGGTGGCGTGTTTATAAGGGACCCCCTGAGTTTCAACATTTATAAATTCTATCGGATCCTTACTACCCATGGCCCCCACAAAGAAGTTTGCTTGTGTATCGGCTACGGGGATCAAGAGATTGTTCCTAAGTTCCTACTCGGGTGGCAGGGATCAAGCAAAAATGAGAGTTTAGTGTACAGTGGATAGATTGGATCTAGGGAAGAAAAAAGAATAATAAAGATACATGGTACCTGCGGAATGGAGGATAATGTCGCCATTGCCAATCTGGAGAGTCTTGGTTGATAGAACCTAATGATGATGGTGGACGGTGAGGTAATCGCTGCACGTGTGAGGGAGAATTGTTTGGACTGTGAGTGGTTATTGTTGGCTTGGTAAAGAAGACGAAGGGGACGAAGCAATTATATAGCAATTTTTGCACTGTAAATCCCGAAAAATAGGAAGGGCACTATCACAAAAATCAGGAAAAGGAATCATGATTGCAGCAATGACTCTTCTAGTTTTGTAAGGGTATCAGCTCAGGACCTGTGAAGGTGCTGACAAGAGAATAGAATTTTGGAACATAATATTATATTCAAAAACTGGGGGGCATGTGTTGACATTGGTTTTTTGACAAGAGTCAACCGAAGAAGATTAGGTTCCTCCAACAGCCGATAAAAGGAGAAATGAAGGGTCTGTTGATGGTTCGATGTTGACCAAAGTCCACCACCGGCGACCTAGTTCCAGAAGCTGATAGAGACCAGGAGGGATCTGATCCAAAGTGAAACCAACTCCACCAAATGAGGGAAATCGTGGAGATTTATCTTTAGTAGTTTTTAGACTCATTTGTATCGGTTCATATCGTAACCGACTAGGATTTTAGCTTGCTCCAGGGTATAAATATAAACCTATGAGCCTTGTAAAAAAAGAATCATAAATCAATCAACACAACCTTTCGGCGCTACGCCACCAAAACCCTAGGAGTAGGAGTAGAGTAGAAACCAGCAAGTTTCTTTTTGCGTGCAAGGCTGCATTGGCTTCAATCTCAGACGAACTTGTAAGTACCATCACCCGGTCGTTACGTTATCTGTACCAGAACTTTCTAGGCATCGTCCAATATTCTGATCTCTTATCGTAAGGGCTAGTTATCGAGTTAACTTCGATTGAAAGTAGAACTTTCTAGGTTTTGTCCAATGTTCTATTTGTCTTCGACATTGCTCATAGTTATCGAGTTATTTGGTTTTATTAAGTCGTATCGATATCTTAGTTTTATCAAGTGCTCACACTAGTTAGGTTGTCTTTCTCGGCTTCTTGATCTTGTTTAAGCGTTCACCCGTTATCTGATCGTATTGGCTGGTTAGATCTTGCATGCTTTAATTTCTTTACATATGCTAGGTCCGATAGATCTTTACCTCTTCCCCTCATATTGCTAGCTGTCGGATCTTTAACGTCAAAACGCTACCATTAAGAGCCGATACATCGGCTAGGTATCATCCATATCTCTCAAAAGCGTGATGACGTCATTGAGGTGATAGCTATGCGTACGAGGCCTTGCTATCGCAAGCTAGTCTATTAAGTTAGTGGCCGCCGCATCCATTGTCCCCGCGCGCCCGCGGCCCCCAAAGCTTGCCGGATCTAGCCGTAGATCCACCAACGCCGCTGCATCCATCACCCCATCACAGATCCACTGCAAATCCACCATCCCCGCCGCATCCTCTCCCCCGTGTGCTACCTCCGCTCCTCACCCTATCGCCGCTCCTCGCTACCGCGAGTGAGGGGCGAGCGACGGGAGGAGAGGAGGGGACAGTCGAGGAAGGGAGGGGCCTGGCGGAGAGAGGAAGGAGGGAGGGGGCCGCCGAAGAGACCAAGGGCCGGCGGGAGAGGGAGGGAGGAGGCCGGCCAAGAGCGGGAGGGACAGTGGGAGAAGGAGGGGGGAGGGGGTCAAAGAGAGGGAGGGAGCGGCTGGGGAGAGAGGGTGTGGGGAGTGGGTAGTGGGGACAGGGGGGAGGGGGCCGCTGAAGAGACCAAGGGCCGGCGGGAGAGGGAGGGAGGAGGCCGGCCAAGAGCGGGAGGGACAGTGGGAGAAGGAGGGAGGGAGGGGGTCAAAGAGAGGGAGGGAGCGGCTGGGGAGAGATGGTGTGGGGAGTGGGTAGTGGGGACAGGAGGGAGCGGAAGGAGAATCACCGCGGTTGTGAGGGCCGCTGCCCCTATTTGCTTTAGAACCGGCGGTGAAAAGGCATCACCAACAGCTCCTCTAAAATCGGCGGTGATAGCCCGGCATTGATAGCCTCTTCTGTAGTAGTGTGTCTAACCATTGTGCCCCATATTTCCCTGGAACTATTATTAAATGATGGCTGCCGCTGGTGTTGTCGTCGTCGCGTTGCAGGAACTAGCACCGGTGATCATCTTACATCCCTGGGTGTCGCCTGGAACGATCTGTATCTGGCTGTCGCTGGCAACTATTACCACCGGTGATCAACGTCGTGTGGCCTCAGGCGCCTCCTGGATCCATCATCGTGTTAACATAAGCAAGTATAGATCGCTAATGCCTTTTGTCCAACGATTTTGGCGTAAGGGCGATCAACATCTATGTATCCATTTGCCTAACCATATATCGCAACCCATATTTTCCAGTAACTATTATCGAAGGTGTCATTGACGTCGCGTTTGCAGGGACTAGCACCAGTGATCGACATCACAATCGGCATCTCATTGTCGCTGGCAGCGAACTACCATCGGTGACCAACGTCGTGTGGCCTCGATTGGTCGCCTGGATCCATCGTCTTAACGTGCACTGGTAGAGAAGTGACTTTCGATCCACCCCCTTTTATCCCGGTTTAAAAGTGGCCCGGGACAAAAGGGGGTGCGCCGGGGGGCGGGAATTTGGAGGGGAGCATTAGTCCCGGTTGGTAATTGCAACCGGGACTAAAGGCCCCCCTTTAGTCCCGGTTGCAACGGCTAGGGGGGGGCGTCGGTGGCGGGACCCTTTTATCCCGGTTGGAGGATCCAACCGGGATAAAAGGGTTAGTCCCGGTTGGTGCCTCCAACCGGGATAAAAGGGTGTCCCTTTTATCCCGGTTGGATCCTCCAACCGGGACTAACTTTCCAACCGGGACAAAAGGTGTTTCCTTTTGTCTCGGTTGGAGTTTTTAACCGGGATTAAAACTCATCCCCCACTATATCCCGAGACAGAGACTTTCTTCTTCCTCCAGCCCGAGCAGTCCAGCACATTGATAGAGAGCTGAGCTTCACCTACTCTCCGGTGGTGCCCAAGCAAGGGAGGTGCTGCCCGAAGTTTTTTCCCTCATTTTCGTGGGAATTTGACTCAGCCAACAAGTGCTGCGAAGGTTTGCTACTTCATCCTCGTGTTATGCTTTGATTTATGCTTTGGAGATGGAAAGATTATTTGCTACAATGTGATGATGAAGTAGAAAAATGGAGAGGTATTTTGAGCTAGAATGTGAGGGAGATTGATGTGTCATATATAGTATGCATTATTTCAGTGGTTTAAAAATGATGCTACCTTGTCTAGACGGTTTATCTTATCAAATTCAATATGGTTTTTTAAATCCATACTTGTTGAACTTGCATACCGTGTTCGCCTCGGCGAGGATGTTCTCCGCCGAGCAGCAACGTATGTCAAGAAGGAGGTTCGATTCTACGAGAAAGAGTGGATACGGACATCGTGACCGTGTCCCCTTTTCCGTAGCATCTAACCTTTTTCATGACGAAGTGCGGTGCCGCCCAGCTGAGGACATCCTCGCGAGATGAACACGGTCTTTAAGTTCAACAACTTCTGTAGTCGTAAGGAAAGAATTTTTGTACATAGATGACTTCTGCTACTTGTTGAACTTGCATACCGTGTTCATCTCGCCGAGGATGTTCTCCGCCGAGCAGCAACGTATGTCAAGAAGGAGGTTCGATTCTATGAGAAAGAGTGGATACGGACATCGTGACCGTGTCCCCTTTTCCGTAGCATCTAACCTCTTTAATGACGAAGTGCGGTGCCACCCAGTTGAGGACATCCTCGCGAGATGATCACGGTCTTCAAGTTGTACCATGTTGTTTGGATCTTTAATCGATTTTCACGCGTAATCCATTGTCAAGTGTAATCCATTTTCGTGCGTAATACGATGCAGATGGACCGGCATTGGATGTATAATGCAGACAGGCGGAGCAAGGTGTTTATTGATGGCTTGCATTATTTTCTCGAAGTGGCAAAAGCGAACAAGCCAGAGAATGGGTTCGTATGTTGTCCATGCTTCCAATGCAATAACAGGAAGGAGTATTCAAAGGATTCCTGGGGGACTATTCACAGCCACTTGTTTAAATACGGTTTCATGCCTAACTATTTGGTTTGGACCAAGCACGGTGAACTAGGGGTTGTCATGGAAGATGGCGAGGAGGAGGAGGAAGATGACACCATTCCGGACTGGGTTGCAGGCCAAGCTTTTGCAGGTACTACAATGGGCGAGGCTGATGAAGATGAGTTTGCAGAAAATGACCCTACTGATGACCTTGGTCAGGTGATACGAGATGCATACAGAGATTGCGAAACTGAGAAGGAAGCAGCAAAGTTGCAGCGCATGATAGATGATCACCAAAAATTGTTGTACCCAGGTTGCCAGCAGGGCCATAAAAAACTAGGTACGACACTAGAATTTGTGCAATGGAAGGCAAAAAATGGTGTGTCCGATAAGGCATTTCAGGGGATGTTGAGAATTGTCAAGAAGATTCTCCCCGAGAATAATGAATTACCGTCCACAACATATGAAGCTAAACAGATTATTTGCCCTCTCGGATTGGATGTTCAGAAGATACACGCATGCCCTAATGACTGTATCCTCTATCGTGGTGATGAATATGAGGAATTGGATGCTTGTCCCGTCTGCGAAGCCCTGCGGTATAAGATCAGGCGAGATGATCCTGGTGATGTCGAGGGGCAGTCTCCCAAGAAGAGAGTTCCCGCGAAGGTGATGTGGTATTTCCCTATAATACCACGCTTGAAGCGCTTGTTCAGGAACAAGGCGAATGCTAAGTTGATGCGATGGCACAAAGAAGACCGTAAGGAAGATGAGATGCTGAGACACCCCGCAGATGGGGCACAGTGGAGATCAATTGATAGAACATTCCCAGACTTTGAAAGTGAAGCAAGGAACATAAGGTTTGGTTTAAGCACTGATGGATTCAATCCATTCGGTGAGTTGAGTAGTGGTCATAGTACTTGGCCTGTGACCCTTTGTATGTTCAACCTTCCTCCTTGGCTGTGCATGAAGCGGAAATTCATTATGATGCCGGCGCTTATCCAAGGCCCAAAACAACCCGGCAACGACATTGACGTGTACCTAAGGCCGTTGGTTGATGACCTTTTACAACTCTGGAAGGAAGAAGGTGTACGTGTGTGGGATGAGGATAGACAAGAGATCTTTAATCTACGAGCACTGTTGTTCGTAACCATCAACGATTGGCCTGCATTGAGTAACCTTTCAGGACAGACAAATAAGGGATATCGGGCATGCACCCACTGTTTAGATGACACAGATAGCATGTACTTGAAGCACTGTAAGAAGGTCGTCTATATGGGTCATCGTCGATTTCTCCCGGCTCACCACCAGCTGAGAAAGAGCGGGATGCATTTCAAAGGGACGCCAGACCATCGTAAAAAACCTGCACACCGTAATGGAAAGCGTGTGTTCGAGATGATGAAGGATGTACATGTAGTCTTTGGAAAGGGACTTGGTAGCCAACCTGTTCCGAACGATGATAACGGACATGCACCCATGTGGAAGAAAAAGTCAATATTTTGGGAGCTACCTTATTGGGAAATCCTAGAGGTTCGCAACGCAATAGACGTGATGCACCTGACGAAGAATCTTTGCGTGAACGTGCTAGGCTTCATGGGTGTTTATGGAACCTCAAAAGATACATTGGAAGCAAGACAGGACCTGAAAGCCATGGGGCAACGAGATGACCTACATCCGGAAAAGAGAGATAATGGACAGCACTACTTACGTCCTGCCAGTTACACTCTCAGCAAGGAGGAGAAGGATAGCATGTTTGAATGCTTGAATAGTATGAAGGTCCCGTCTGGGTACTCCTCGAATATAAAGGGAATAATAAATATGAAACAAAAGAAGTTTACAAATCTCAAGGCTCATGACTGCCACATGTTGATGACCCAGTTGCTTCCGGTTGCACTGAGGGGTGTTCTACCCGAAAATGTCCGGTTGCCGCTCGTAAAGCTATGCGCGTTTCTCAATGCGATTTCGCAGAAGGCAATCGATCCATCCAAGCTATCAAAGCTACAGAACGATGTGGTGCAATGTCTTGTCAGTTTTGAGTTGTTATTTCCACCATCCTTCTTCAATATTATGACGCACTTACTGGTTCACCTAGTAAAAGAGATTGGTATTCTCGAACCTGTATACCTGCACAATATGTGGCCTTTCGAGAGGTTCATGGCAGTCCTAAAAAACTATGTTCGTAATCGTGCTCGTCCAGAAGGAAGCATCGCTAGGGGATATGGAACAGAGGAGGTGATCGAGTTTTGTGTTGATTTTATTGATTCAATTGACTCGATTGGGGTTCCAACTTCACGCCACGAGGGGAGGCTCCGAGGAATGGGCACCCTTGGAAGGAAATCAAGTTTGAGCAATGATACTAATTTGTTCGACAAGGCACACTACACTGTTCTACAACAGTCATCCTTTGTGTCTCCGTATATCGAGCAGCACAGGCAGATGGTAGCTTCCAAAAACCCGACCAAATCCGATGCTTGGCTTACCCGTCATCACATGGAAACTTTTCCCTCCTGGTTGCGCCAACAACTTATGGGTAACTCTGAGATTCACCCACAGCTTGCCTGGTTAGCCAGGGGACCTGCTACCACAATCGTCAAATTCCAAGGCTATGAGATAAATGGTTACACATTTTACACGAGAGCCCAGGACCAGAAAAGCACGAACCAGAATAGTGGTGTCCGCATAGATGCCATGGACAGAAATAATAGCAAGGAGTCGTATTATGGTTTCATACAGGAGATATGGGAACTCGAATACGGACCGCTGTACATCCCTCTATTTCTTTGCAATTGGGTGAAGCTAACTGCCGTCACCAAAGATCAGTACGGAATGACAATAGTAGATCTGAGCAAGACTGGATACAGTGATGACCCATTCGTACTTGCCAATGATGTGCATCAGGTGTTCTATGTGAAGGACATGTGCAGCAAACCCAAGAGGAATCCAGAAGAGACATGGGAGCCAAAGTGCCACATAGTTCTTCCAGGTAAAAGAAAAATCGTGGGAGTCGAGGATAAAACAGACCAATCAGATGATTATGATCAGTTTGATGGCATGCCTCCATTCGACGTTGAAGTTGATCCAAGCATCCTGCTGTCCAAAGAAGAGGCTCCGTACTTACGCCGCGATCATGATCAAGGAAC